>NW_026623941.1:262269-272904 GCF_030028575.1 Malurus melanocephalus | reverse complement strand
GGGCGCCCCCCAGTCCCGGTGTTCCCCTTCCCCACCCTCTCCCAGGGTTCCCCCGGCTCTCCCCATCTTTGCAGTTCCCCCCCTACCCTTCAGGTCCCCCCCGCATCCCCCCAACTCGCCCCTGCGCTCCCACCCGCGGAATGCCCCGGTCTCCCGCTGCCGCTCACCGCTGCTCCGGTGGGGCCGGTACACCTGCTGGTCGGGCCGCCGGGGCCGCGCCGGGGCCGGGGTCAGCCGCGTCCGCGCTCGGCCCCGCGCCTGCCGTACCGCGCGGTCATACGCGTCCCTGGGCACCGCAGGGGCCGGGTTACCGGGGGGACATCGCGGTTACGGGGGTGGGGGGAGAGATGGGGGAGCACCGGGGCCAAAGCGGCCCAGGGCCGAGAGTCCCCGCGGGTGGCGGGGGTTCCGGGCCGGTGCCGGTACCTGGCCAGCTGGTTGCGGCGGATGTGCCTCACGAAGCCGTGGCTCATGTCCAGCCGTCCCCCCGGCCGGCAGCGCCAGCTCGGGGCCGCCGTCGTCGCCGCCGGCTCCATCCCGGTACCGGGGGCGGGGATCGGTACCGGGACGCGGCGCCTTTAAGAGCCCCGCCGGCCCGGCCCGGAAGCCGGCAGGGGGCGCCGCAGTGCGCAGGCGCGGCAGCGCCGCTTCCCGCCCCGGCCCATCCTTGCAGCCCCGGCTGCGCATGCGCACCGTCACCAACGGTTCGGCCCCGCCCCCGGCTGCGCATGCGCACCGCTCCCCACAGCCGCCATGTCGAGCCGCGGGAGGCGGGACCGGGAGCTCCGGGAGCCCCGCGGGGCCTCCACCGCCTCCTCCGCCTCCTCCGCCCGGGGCTCCTCCCGCAGCCGCCGCGACGCCGATGCCGAGCGGCCGCGGAGCCGGAGGGAGGCCGAGCGGGAGCGCACGCGGCGGGAGGCGGCGGAGGCGCTGCCGGTGGATCTCGCGCGCGTCAAGCGGGAACCGGGCACCGGCAGCGGCGTCTGGGGGAGCACCGGCACCGGCACCGGCACCAGCACCCCCGCCGCGCCCGTGCGTGTGAAGAGAGAGCGGGAGCCGGATGGAGACTCCGACCCTGAGCCCGAGCCCGCCGGTGGGGACCGGGGGGGGAACGGATGGGATTAAAGGGTTGAGGGGACACGGGGACCGGGGGCAGTGACGAGGGAACGGGAGCCGGGATGGGGCACGGGGAACTGGAGGGGTGTGGAGAGACCCAGGAGTGCGTGTGGGGACACACCAGGGTGTAGAGGAGGCGTCAGGTCGGGGTCGGGGTCTGGGCACTGTGGAGGGACACTGCGGGGTACTGGGGCGGGTGATGTCCCGGAGAACACCGGGGGAGCGGGGACAGCTCACAGTGATGTCCCGGAGAACACCGGGGAGCGGGGACAGCTCACAGTGATGTCCCGGAGAACACCGGGGGAGCGGGGACAGCTCACAGTGATGTCCCGGAGGACACCGGGGGAGCGGGGACAGCTCACAGTGATGTCCCGGAGGACACCGGGGGAGCGGGAACAGCTCACAGTGATGTCCCGGAGGACACCGGGGAGCGGGGACAGCTCACAGTGATGTCCCGGAGAACACCGGGGAGTGGGGACAGCTCACAGTGATGTCCCGGAGGACACCGGGGAGCGGGGACAGCTCACAGTGATGTCCCGGAGGACACCGGGGGAGCGGGGACAGCTCACAGTGATGTCCCGGAGAACACCGGGGAGCGGGGACAGCTCACAGTGATGTCCCGGAGGACACCGGGGGAGCGGGGACAGCTCACAGTGATGTCCCGGAGAACACCGGGGAGTGGGGACAGCTCACAGTGATGTCCCGGAGAACACCGGGGAGTGGGGACAGCTCACAGTGATGTCCCGGAGGACACCGGGGAGCGGGGACAGCTCACAGTGATGTCCCGGAGGACACCGGGGGAGCGGGGACAGCTCACAGTGATGTCCCGGAGGACACCGGGGGAGCGGGGACAGCTCACAGTGATGTCCCGGAGGACACCGGGGGAGCGGGGACAGCTCACAGTGATGTCCCGGAGGACACCGGGGAGCGGGGACAGGATTTTGTGTGCAGAGGAGCTGGGATGACCTATGAACTGATGGGAGAGGCTGGGGTGTGAGATGGGACACACTGGGGTGTAGGGGGGACACTGGCAGGGGAGGGATGGGGAATGGGGTGTCTAGGGGGATTCTGGGATGGGAGTGGAGTGTCTGAGAGAATTCTGGGGTGGGAGAGGTCACATCTGAGTGTACAGGGAGGCACCAGGACTGATCCTGGGGGTCCTGAGCTCAGCTCTGGGYAGGGTCTGGAGACACTGGGGGGAACTGGGGCTTAGCCCCAGGAAGGTGTGACAGAAGGGGGGCTGGAGGGGCCTGAGTCATCCCAGTGCTTTTGGGGTCCTTGTGCCCCCCTTGTTAACACCCTTTTGCCCTACAGTGCGTTACGGACGCTTTGACCCCGAGGACCAGCGCAGCCGGCACTGTCCCTATCTGGACACCATCAACAAGTGGGTGTTTGGGRTGTTTTTGGGATCCCCCTGTCCGTGGGAGTCCCCCCAACTCCCCCCCAGCCCTGTGACACCACCCTTCCCCCAGGAGCGTCCTGGATTTCGACTTTGAGAAGCTCTGCTCCATCTCCCTGTCCCACATCAATGTCTAYGCCTGCCTTGTCTGCGGGAAGTATTTCCAGGGTGAGACACCATCCCCYGGGGCTGCTGGGGGGCATGGGGACATCAGGGACACGCAGGGGCTGTTGCAGAGCACGGGGACACCCAGGGGAACGTGGGGGACAGTCTGGGGATGGGGGGGATGTCCTGGGGGGATGTCCAGGAATAGGGGTGCTTCTGGCAGATATCCTGGGGACTGGGGGTGACAAGAGACACCTAAGGTCAGCACTGCCACCTACCAAAGAGGACACGGGACATGCAGGGAGAACTCCAAGGATTCCAGTGGCCGCTGAAGTGGGGAATGGGGGGTCCCCAGGGTCTGGGGGGCTGCCTGGGGGGACATGAGAGACCCTGAGGTCCAGGGAGCTGCTTGAAGGGGCACATGGGACAGCCAGGGATTGACGTGCTGCCCTGGGGGACACACGTGAAGACTGTTGCTGGGGTACCCCAGGGGTGGCAGGGACATCCAGGGACATCCAGGTGATGCTGAGGGACACAGGGGACACTCAGCGACAGGGTTTGTGCCAGGGAAGGTGGCAGAGARCAGCCAGGGACAGGGATGGTGTCAGGGGGTACAAAAGGGGGTGCTTGGGGAGGGACACCATGGGGACATCCAAGGACAGGGTCACTACTGGGGGAATTCGTGGATTCTCCAGTCGGCACAAACCCCCCCATCCGTGGGTGGGGGATCCTTTCTGTGCCCCCTCCCTTTCCCCACGGCTGCTCTGTGCCTGTCCCTGGTGTCCTGTGTCCCCCTGACAGCGCTGTCCCCGCAGGCCGCGGGCTCAAGTCCCACGCCTACATCCACAGCGTGCAGCTGAGCCACCACGTGTTCCTCAACCTGCACACGCTCAAGTTCTACTGCCTGCCCGACAACTACGAGATCATCGACTCCTCTCTTGAGGACATCACGGTGCGGGGTGGCTCTGGGGGCCACCGTGGCATACCCAGTTCTGGGGGGTTGGGGTTGGATCCCCCTGCTGCTGAGGGTGGTCAGGTTTGGGGTACCCTGACTCTGAGTTGTCATGTTGGGATCACTCTGAGGAGTCACATTGGGGTCSCCCAGCTCTGAGTGTGGGTTCAAGTGTGGGGTCCCCCCAGCTCTGAGGGGTCTGGGTTGGGGTCCCCCTGTTTCTGAAATCTCTCTGTCCCCGCAGTACGTTCTCAAGCCCACCTTCACTGCCCAGCACATTGCCCACCTGGACAAACAGGCCAAGCTGTCCCGGGCCTACGATGGCACCACRTACCTGCCTGGCATTGTGGGGCTCAACAACATCAAGGCCAATGATTATGCCAACGCTGTGCTCCAGGTGACACCAGAGTTAAAGGTTTTCTTTTGTGGTGAACCCCCCCAAACCTCACTGTGTGTCTGACRGGGAGGAATCCCATTTTTTCTCCCATAGGGCTGTACACTGTGGGGGTGTTCAGGGTTTGTTCTGGGCTGAAACCCTCCCAAAGTCGTGCTGTGAGGCATCAGGGATAAATCCCACTTCTTTTATTTTATTATCTGGGGGATGCTGGCTTCAATTTGGGCTGAATCCTCCTGAAATCCCACTCTTGGAGTCTCGAGGGTGCATCCCACCTTCTCCTCTCCAAGCATTGCAATTGGGAGGTGCAGGTATCCTTTTAGGATAAAAGCCTCCAATAACCCTCCCCAAAACCCAGTTGTGGGGCTGACAGGGATCCATCCCACCTCTGGATCCTTTCCAACTTTGACTATTCTGGGATTTCCCCACAGGCATTATACCCAGGACAGCGCAGAGTTTGTTTTGGCATGACCCCCTCCCATAACTCCCCCAAAACCCTCCAAAATCACCCCTCTGGGGGTCCCGGGGCTGAATCCCCCCTGCTCTCTCCCCAGGCCTTGTCCAACGTGCCTCCCCTGCGGAATTACTTCCTGGAGGAGGAGAACTACCGGCGCATCCAGCGCCCGCCCGGGGACATCATGTTCCTGCTGGTGCAGCGCTTTGGGGAGCTCATGAGGAAGCTCTGGAACCCCCGGAATTTCAAAGCACACGTGTCACCCCATGAGATGCTCCAGGCTGTGGTGCTCTGCAGCAAAAAGAACTTCCAGATCACCAAGCAGGGTGGGGTTTGGGGGGACAGGGCTGGGCCTGGGGGCTGAGGTGGGTGTGAGGGGAGGAACTTGACCTGGGAGGCTCTGGGTTTGGCAGGGCAGGGCTGGGTCTTGGGAGCTTTGGATTTGGGGGACAGGTCTGGGTTTGGGGCTCAGTGCTGGGTTCAGGACTGTGGATATGGGAGGCAGGGCTGGGTTTTGGGAGGCAACACTGGGTTTGAGGTCTTTGGATTATGGGGTCAGGGCTGAATTTGGGGAGAAACTGGGCCTGGGGAGCAACGCTGGATTTGGGAGGCAGTGCTAGTTTCAGGGAGTAGGGCTGGATTTGGGTGCAGGGCTGGATCTGGGGGCTCTATATTTGGGGGTGCAGGGCTGGGTTTGGGGCTCGGGGCTGGGGCTCTGGATTGGGGAGGCAAAGCAGGATCCGGGCTCAGCTCCAGCTCTGCTGTTCCAGGGGATGGGGTGGAGTTCCTGTCCTGGTTCCTGAACGCGCTGCACGCGGCRCTGGGCGGCACCAAGAGGAAGAAGAAGAGTGAGTGGGGGAGGTTTTGGGGGGTTCTGGGGGGGGCGGGGCCTTTGGGGGCTGCTGTCCCCACACTGAGCCCCCGCTGTCCCCCCAGCCATCGTCACMGACGTGTTCCAGGGCTCCATGCGCATCTTCACCAAGAAACTGCCACACCCTGACCTGGTGGGCCTGGGGGGGATCGGGGGCATTGGGGTACAGTGTGGGGAGGGGGGAAGTTAAGTGAGGGATGTTGGGGTCTGGGGGAGGTGTCAGGGTCCCATGAGCAGTGTTGGGGTATGGGGGGTGATGGGTGTTGGGGTCTGGGGGAGGTGTCAGGGTCCCATGAGCAGTGTTGGGGTATGGGGGGTGATGGGTTTTGGGTCCCATGGGGAGTGGTGAGGTATGGCGGGGGATGGTGAGATCCAGTGGGGGAGTGTCGGGTCAGCTGGGGGTGTCTGGGTGTGGTGGAGGGTGTGGGGTGGTTGAGTCTGATGGGGGTTGGGGTACATTGGGGGTGATGGGGTCAAATGAGGGGTGTTGGGGTGTGGTGGTATCAGTGTCTGACTGGGGGTGGCAAGGTCAAATGAGCAGTGGCAGGGTCTGGGGGAAGTTGGGGGGCATTGGGGTACAATGGGGAACGTTGGGGTCCGATGAGGGATGTGGGGTCCGATGTGGGGTCCAGTGAGGGATGTGGGGTCCAGTGAGGGGTGTAGGGTCCAATGTGGGGTCCAATGAGGGATGTGGGGTCCAGTGAGGGGTGTAGGGTCCGATGTGGGGTCCAGTGAGGGGTGTGGGGTCCGATGTGGGGTCCAGTGAGGGGTGTGGGGTCGGATGTGTCCAACGGGGAGGTCTCCCTTGTGTCCCCCCAAGCCGGCCGAGGAGAAGGCGCAGCTGCTGCAGAACAGCGAGTACCAGGAGCGCATGGTGGAGTCCACGTTCCTGTACCTGACCCTGGACCTGCCCACGGCGCCGCTCTACAAGGACGAGAAGGAGCAGCTCATCATCCCCCAGGTGCCCCTGTTCAGCATCCTGGCCAARTTCAACGGCAGCACCGAGAAGGAGTACAAGACCTACAAGGAGAACTTCCTGAAGCGCTTCCAGCTGACACGCCTGCCCCCCTACCTCATCTTCTGCATCAAACGCTTCACCAAGAACAATTTCTTTGTGGAGAAAAACCCCACTATCGTCAACTTCCCCATCACGTGAGCCCTGGGCGGGGTGCTTGGGTGGCTGGGAGAACGTGGAGAGGGTTAAAAGGATCTGAGAGGAGATTGGGGCTATCTGGGGAGGGATTGATGGTGTCCAGGGGGTCTTGAAGGCTTCTGGAGGGGATTTGTAGGCATCTAGTGGGGGTTGAAGAAATCTGAGAGGGGTTTTAATTCTGTGGTTGTCTGAGCAGGGTTGTAAGCATTTAGTTGGGGTTTGAAGGTGTTTTGTGGGGGTTGGAAGCAYGTGGAACCATCTAAAGGGAGATTGTGGGAGCTGCATGATGTCTGGGGGATTTTGTGGGTATTGGGGGTTGTGGGTGTCTTGAGTGGGGTTTTTGAGCATCTAGGAGGGGTTGAAGGCACCTGGGAGAATTTTGTGAGTATTTGGGGGGATCGTAGGCATCTGATGGGGTTTGCAAGCACGTGAAGAAGGTTGAAAGCATCTAAGAGGAGATTGTGGCCATCTGGGGGGGTTGAAGGCGTGGGGGGGTGGGTTGTAAACATCTTTGAGGCACTGGAAATGTCTACAGGGGGTTTGGAAGCACCTGGGCCAGGGGATTAGAAGCATCCAGGGATTTGAAGGTACTGGGGTGGTTTGTGGTATCTGGGGGGTCTTGTAGGCATCCAGAAGGGGTTTGAGTGGTTTATAGACATCGAGACGGGGTTTGAAAGCACCTGGGATTGTCAGTGTGAAACATCTGAGGCTTGGTAGGTGTATAAGGGGTGTTGTGGGGCATCTGAGGAGGGGGTTGGAGCCGTGCAGGAGGCATTTGGAAGCACCTTGGAGGKGTCTGTGGGTGCTGTGGGGGTTCCCCCTGGCCAGAGCCCCCCCTGAGGGAGTGTGGGGTCCCCAGGAACGTGGACCTGCGGGAGTACCTGTCCGAGGAGGTGCAGGCTGCACACGCCCACACCACCTACGACCTCATCGCCAACATCGTGCACGATGGCAAACCCTCTGAGGGCTCCTACCGCATCCATGTCCTGCACCACGTGAGTGTCCCCTCCTTGGGGGGTTGGAGGGGCCACGGGGACCCCCCCAAGTCACCCTGTCCCCTCCCGGGTCCTGGCAGGGCACAGGGAAGTGGTACGAGCTGCAGGACCTGCAGGTGACCGACATCCTGCCCCAGATGATCACACTGTCTGAGGCCTACATCCAGGTGAGGTGGGACAGGGGGGCCATGGTACCCCCAGAATGTTTCCTGACATCCCCTGAATGTTCCTTGACCCCCAAAATGTCCCTTGACATCCCCTGAATGTCCCCTGAACCCCAGAATGCCCCCTGACATCCCTGAATGTTCCTTGAACCCCAGAATGTCTCCTGACACCCCCAGAATGTCTCCTGACACCCCTGAATGTCCCCTGAACCCCAGAATGGCCCCTGACATCCCTGAATGTTCCCTGACCCCTCTGAATGTCCCCTGAACCCCAGAATGGCCCCTGACAACCCCTGAATGTTCCCTGACCCCCCTGAATGTTCCCTGACCCCCAAAATGTCCCTTGACATCCCCTGAATGTCCACTGACCCCCCGAATGGCCCCTGAGCTCCCTGAATGTCCCCTGACACCCCCAGAATGTCCCCTGACATCCCCAGTATGTCCCCTGACATCTCTGAATGTTCCATGACACCCCAGAATGTCCCCTGAACCCCAGAATGTCTCCTGTGCCCCACCCAAACCCTTCCTTCTCTCCTGCAGATCTGGAAGCGACGCGAGGATGATGAGACGAACCAACAAGGCGCCTGAGACCCCTGGGGACACCCAGAGACCCCCTTGGGGACATTCCCAACCCCTTAGGGATACCCTGAGCCCCCTTTTGGGAACACCCAGTGCTCTCGTCGGGAGCACTCCAAGCTCCCCCAGGGACACTCATAGCCCACCTGGGGACACCCAGACCCCCCTGGGAGCACCCCTAATCCACCTGGGGACACCCCCAGTCCCCCCAGGCAGTGTGTGTGTCCCAATAAATGCCACCCACTATTTTTGTAACTCATTTCCCTCTTTCCTCATTGGGTTTGGCTGGGTTTGTGGTTTCCTGTGACACCTCCCTGCACCCCGTGACACCCCCAGCCTCCATGGCACCCCAAAACATCAGGGACACTGAGGCAGAGCTGCATCCAAGCTTTATTGGGCAGTGCTGGGGGGGCCCCGGTGCCCTCCTAGAGCCAGACGTGCTCCTGGCAGTGCTGCAGGGCCTGTGAGGGGCAGAGGGGTCACCTGGGGAATGCAGGGGGTGGCAGGGTCCCTGTCCCCGTTCTGCAGAACTCACCTGGCAGCGCCGTGCAGCCTCAGGGCCAGAGCACCAGAACAGGGGRCCCAGGGCACAGGGGCCCAGGGGGAGGGACAGCGTGGGGGGACCGACACCCTTGGGGTCCTGGGGGGGACATGGGGGTCAGGAGTCACCCCAGGACCCCYAAAGTCCCCTCCCCAGGCTGGACCCTGGCACTTTCTGGGGACCTTCYTGTGTCCGAGGGGTGGTGGGACTGCCTTGCAAATGTGACACCCCAGGATGTGTCCCCAAGAAGTGTGACACCCCAGGATGTTGTCCCCTTGGGGCTCCACCACCATTTGTGTCCCTGGCATGGCTCCTGGAGACGGTGGCACTATGGGATGTGTCCTTGGGGCTGTTACACCGTGGCACCCCAGAATGTGTCCCCAGGAGTTGGGACACTCCCAGATGTCTCCCGCTCAGTGCTGTGCTGGGGGTGCSCTGTCACCTCCCCGGGGACCATCCCCTCAGCCTGGTGTCCCCCCGATGTCCCCCCGTGTCACCGCTCACCTCCCCACTGACACACTCCGACAGCTGCACCACGATGGCCTCCAGCACCSAGGGGGGTGGCAATGTCGCCATGTCCTCCTTGTCCCAGTCCTCGCTGCCACAGGCGAGGAAGAGYCGGCAGAGCATGCGGGGTCCCAGGCGGCCCAGCAGCCGCTCCAGCGCCAGGGCCGCGTAGCGCTGGGCCAGGCACTCGCACGCCCCGGCCAGCGGCAGCGGCAGCGCCCGGCACAGCCCCGCGGCGGCAGCGGCCACCGAGGCCACCGGGACAGCGGCCTCGGCCCGCGCCACCAGCGTGCGGCACAGCCAGCACGTCGGCATCGGCACCGGCATCGCCCCCGGGGACAGCCCGGCCGCTGCGGAGCCCGGCGGGGACACGGGGGGCTGCGGGAGGGAGGGGGATCGCTGCAGCCCCACTGGCTCCGGAGCTCGGTGCCGGGGCTGGGGCCACGCCCGTGCCCCCACAGCACCGCGGTGCCCGTGCCCGTGTCCCCTCGGCACCGTCGTGGCCGCTGCCACCCTCCCCCGTTGTCCCCAGGTCCCCGTACCTGCGGGTCGGTGCCGAGCGTCTCAAGGACGGGCAGGGCCGGGGCGGCSCCGGGCTCTCCGTGGCACAGCTTCAGCCCGGCACAGACCTGCCACGGCGTCTGCGGGCACCACAGGATCACCCAGATGCCATGGGTCCCCAAGCCCCCAGCACCCCGGGGTGTCCCCCAGACGCCATGGTGTTCCCGAGCCCCCAGCACCCCAGATGTCTCCAGTGGCCACAGTGTCCCCAGCCCCCCTTGCTGTGTCCCCACTGCCACTCAGGAGATGCTGGAGTTCCCTGAGGAGGGACACCCAAACCACAGACCAGCATGGGGTCACCAGGACAGGCAAACTGAGGCACAGAGCCCCCAGCACCTGCTGTGCCACCCCCTGCACCAGGGCACCCACAGTGACACCCACGGTGACACCCAYCACTGCWGCATTYACCACCACATTCCAGCCACACCTGTCACCACTGGCACCCATGGCACGTGGCATGGCACCTCTGACCATGGCACACGGTGGCATCCATGCTGTCACCTTGCCACCRTGGCACCTGCTGACATCTGCCAGCACTTCAGCCACCACCCCAGYACCCACAGTACCATACATCATCAGGGTGGCATCTGTGATCATGGAACTTGCAGTGTCACCCTTAATGGCAGCCACCACTTCAGCAACACCAGTGGCACCTCCATGTGTGGCAGTGGCTGGCACCCAGCATGACACCCGGTGGCACCTGTGCCCACAGCCCCCATGGTGACAGCCAGAGTGGCACCTGTCCCCTGTCCCTGCGGGCACCTGTGTGGCTGATTGGTTGGAGATGCGGTGGACAAAGCTGAAGAGCTGCTGACACACGGCACAGGTGTCCTGCAGGAGAGGACAG
>NW_026623941.1:255704-257854 GCF_030028575.1 Malurus melanocephalus | reverse complement strand
GCTCTGGGGCCACATGGGGGAGGGGTGGTGCCCGTTTGCTCTGGCGGATCCAGGGGTGTCCCCCGGGCCGGGGATGAGCCCCGGCACAGCCCAGGGACAGGAGGCCAAGGGACAAAGCACCAGGTTCGGGACACAGGGACCTGTTTTCCTGTGAAGGCTTTGAGGGCATAGAAGAACCTGGGCCCCACAGGGTGACATGGGGACAGGGCAGCCGAGGGTGGCACAGGGATGGAACACACAGGGTGGCAGAGGGGCACAGGGGACAGAGGAGCTCAGGGGACACTGGTGTGGAGCTGTTCCAGCTGTGACACTCCGGCCCCTTCCCCAGCCTCACCCAGAATTCCCAAACTCGCCCTGGAACCTCCAGTCCTGCCTCTCCCATGGGGACATAAGAGCAGCTCCAGGGAGGGCAGGCAGGGATTTGGGGGAATATGATGGATACGGTGAATTCAGGGTGAACACGGTGGATTTGGGGAGACACCCAGCCAGCAGCGAGGACAAGAGCCTCCCTCCCCTGGGGCTCATGTCAGCATTTCCCATTGCTGCAGCGGGGTGGGACCTGTGGGAGCCAAGTGAGGAGCTCCAGGGCTGGCCCTGGGAATCGGCAGAGCCGGGAGCAGCACGGGGATAAATTTGGCCCGGAGCACCTGGGATAGCTCTGGGACCGAGGATGTGGCTGAGGGAGCTGGGCAGGGCTCAGCCTGGAGGAAAAGAGCCTCAGGGGGAACCTTTTCACTCTCCACAACTCCCTGCCAGGAAGGTGGATCTCCGTTCTCACCATTTCCAGGCCCCTCCTGCTCCCTTCCAACAGCAATTCCAGCTCATGTGTCTCTTTCATAACGAAATAATTTATTTCCTAACAATCAAACAAGACAGAAATATCTATGGACACAGCAAAGATCTCCTAAAACATGGAATTCCTAAAAAAAAGCACCATTCTATTGGCTTGACATGGGATTCGGCCCAACAATGGGATATTTACAGCAGGAACGGCTGGAAATGGGATCCGTGTCCGCTCCCGACTGCCCAACGGAGCCAAAGCTGGGGTGGATCCGCTTCTTGGGAAGCAAAAAAAMCAGAAATAAATGACAGAAAAGCACAAATAAGAGGTGTCCCAAATAATAATAATAAAGGAAAGGTTGAGTGGAGACTGGAGAATGGCTCCGCTGGAAAAAATCAATGATGAAACAAACATTTTGGTGCTTCCCAGGAGCTGGCGGTTTGGGATCTGCCTTCCATAAGGAAAAATAAAGGAAAAACAACCCCAAAATGGGTGTTTCTTATCCCAACCCATCTGTACCCCAATCCGCCTGCCCCCACTCCTTGGATTTTTGTCACAACCTATAAAAATGTCCTTCCTGCAGCTTATTTCATAGGAATGCTGGTGGATCAGTGAATTCCAGGAAAAGGCTGGCACCACCAATGGGTTCCCGGAGATTCCGGGTTAGTGCAGCGTTTTGGGGTTTCTGGAGCACAGCCTGACAGTGCAAAGGGCAGGGAAGAGTCAGTCTGGGACCGGAAGGAAAAAAAGGGGGAAAAGAAAAGGCGTCGGGAACTCAAAAAGGCACAAACCTGCCCAAAACCCTCACTGGTGCTGAGGCCAAATCTTCAGAATGTCCAAAACCAATCAAAAGTCATCGTTTTGTACCTCTGGAGGGGCCTTCCCAATGCTGGGAATCACCTGCCTAGAGGGTTCCACGGGGATTCCCAGGTGAGGGATGGATCTTGGCAAAAGCCACCTGAGCCACCGGCCCCCAAGGGCTGATATTCCACCTTTTTTTTTATGTTTTCTATTTTTTTTTCCTTTTTTCCCCCTCTTTTTGCAGGTGCACGGGGTTGAGCTCAGGTGTCCAYGGTCTGCAGCAATGCTGGAGGGTGGGAAATTCCAGTATCTTTAAAGGAAAATCCCTTCTGGTTTGTTTCTTTTTGTTCTCTTAGGAGCCAGCATGTGGAAAAAGAGCCAGAATCTGGGGAATTTGGGCAACTTGTGGGGCCTGTGGGTGGCTTCCTGCTTCCCCAACTGAGCCAGGAATGGGCTTCAGGTGTGGAAAAGGGGAAAAGGAGAAAGAGGAAAAGGGGAACAGAAAAGGAGAAAATGAAAAGCAGGAAAGGAGGAGAAGAAAAAGGAGGAAGGAAAAAGAAAGGGAAAA
>NW_026623941.1:246985-255404 GCF_030028575.1 Malurus melanocephalus | reverse complement strand
GAAGGACAAAGGAAAGGAAAAAGCACTGGAGTCTCCTGCTGCTCATCCCCTTGCACTCCATGGAGCGTCTCGGTACCTTCCAGCACCTGTGTTTCCTGAAGGAAAGGGACCAGCAGAGCTGGCTTTGTATCCCAGCACCGGGAAATGCCCTGGAGAGCTCTTCACCGACCCACCAGAGCCTCATCAGCTCCATGGGGCTGGAAAAGCCCTTGGAGCAGCTCGAGGGGAAAACAAAGGTGTTGRAAGCAGAGCTCTCTACTTGTCAACGTTTCCACAGAATCTCTAAAAGCGGGAAGTGATGGGAMTGTTCCCTTGTTGGAGGTTAAGATTTCTCCTTGTTTTCTTTCTCTTAGRGAATTTTGTCCCATCTGTTGCTAAGAGACAATAACGACCGRTACTTAAGACAAACAAACTAGCCCAGCTCCGGGAAGGGGTGCAGCTAGCTGCTCCCTTATCTGGGGGGGKTYYYYTKGRRGGGSMRAMMMMMCMMSRRKTTTTTGGGCTGTGGAAGAGGGGCTGGGGCAGCTCCTGGCCCCATTYTCTGGGCATTCGRAGRGGAGACAGCCTGCAGTCTCTGCGGGAAGAATCCAGCGCCACTGCGGGGTTATCCTACTTTGCTTCTGCCACCGTGAGGCTCTGCTCCTAACTGAGACCTTATCAACACCCTACCTCACTGGAAAGGACTCTCGCAAGGGAAAACCCGGGACTCTGAACCCCTCACGCTCTGAGGGAACTTCTCTGSGTTCGGGAATCAGGCTGCCACTGCTCACCACACCGGTTTTTCCCTGGCACTGYTCCGTGTTTCTGTTACACTGTAACCTCGGGACACAGCACGGCTCCTGCGACGCTGCGGAGTTTTTGCCAGCTCAGGCGAGCCAGCCCCTGCCGCGCCCCGTCCCGCCATCACCGCGTGAGGGAGAGCGGCCGGSCCACAGCGCCCCCTGCCGGCGGGGAGGAATGACAGCACCCCTCAGCGCAGCCGGGCCCGCAGCGCCCCTGCCGGCCGTGAGCGGAACTGCACMGCCCTGCGGCTGCCACTGCGTTCGTGGTTTTGTTTGTTGTTGCTGCCCTCGTTGTTTGTTTGTTTGCCTTGTCATACAAACTAGTCAAGAACAGTTATTCCTTTTCCCACATTTTTGCCGAAAAGCCCCATGATTTCGAAGTTATAATAATTCGGAGGGAAGTGAGGTCATATTCTCCGCCCCAAGGGAGGTCCCCGCCTTCCTTGGCAGACRCATGTCTTTCAAACCAAGACATCCCTCCAGGGCACTGGGAAACAAATAAACATCACAGACGGCTCACGTGTGCTCCGTGCTCCGGCTTGGAACCCCCCTGCTCTCCGGGGCTTCTCTCCCTGTGGTGGCTTCTGGAATCCTCCACGAGCCTGGAAAAATCCTGGATGAATGGAGACAATCCGCGGGGTCCCGTGGGGTTATTGCTGAGCGGAGGCATCATCTTTGTGCTGAAGGGGAGGAGAGAGTCCGTGGGCTCCCTCCGAGGTAGAAAAAATTGTCCCCGAGACTAGAAGTGTGGAAAGGGAATTCCAGGAGTCTGGAATGCCATGCCACRGGAGGTGGGACATTCCATTTGGGTTTAGGGAGGACAGAAACTTCCCAGCCCAGAGATGGCTGACCTGAAGGGTGAGGATGGCTCTGAGCCCCTGGAGCACTGTTCCCCACGCCAGGACTGCTCCAGGATGACGGAAGGGCTGGGATGGGGTGTCCCTGAATATTTAGAGTCGGGGGAAGGAACCCCCGACTGAGGCCGATCCCTGTGCCCGAATTGCTTTGTGTTCCCAACTTGGCTCCACTCTGTTCCCRATGGAAATTCCACAAAGGGCCGGTTCTCTCTTCAGATCTACTCCCAGAAACTCAGYGTTTTGGRTCCTGAGGATCGGGAACATGATGTSGCCACCCAAATGCAGAGAAGATGGGGAATACTGGGCAGTGACAGCCTGGGAAAGAACCCAGGGGAGGTTCTTGAGGTCGCTGTTATTGCCACAATATTCCCGGGGGTTTCTGCTTGTGGCTGGAATGTCGGGCCTGGCAGAGGAGCTTCAGCTGGGATGAGAAGCCGGCGGTGAGAACAGAGTCCCGGGAGCAGCTGGATCGGCAGGACGTTCAGGTTTTTCCGTGYGGGGAATGCTGGGAGGGTCGGTGTGCTGGCTAACGGGATCCAAAGGGAACGGCAGCGGTGGAACGGCGATGGGAAGYGCTTCCTATATCCCAACAGGAAGCTTCCGGCTGCTCGCCAGCTTCGCCCTGGTCCCGCCAGAGCTGGAATATCCCTCGTCGCTGCCGAGGCTCTGGAGGCTCCCGCGCTCGTCCGAGTCGCTGGGGCTGCTGCTGCTCCAGTCCAGGTCGGCCGGGAGGTCGTCCGTGCTCTCCACATCCACATCCATCTCTTCTGCCAGAGGAATGGGAATGATTGGAGTTCCAGCACGGACAGACCTCTCAGCGGCCGTCCCCCAGCGTGGGCTCTCACCTCGATCTGAGTCGGAGCGCTCTGAGGAGAGGCTGGAGCCGATGCTGTCTATCCTGACCCGCTCCATTCCCAGCTTTTCCAGCTGCCGCTGCAGGTGCCGCTGCTCCCGCTGCAGCTGCTCAATCTGGTGCAGGGCCCGGCGCTCCTGGTCCTCCAGCTTCTGCAGAGGGGGACACGGGACCCTGAGCTCCTGGGATCCCCTCGGACACCACACAGGACTCTGAGCTCCCAGGATTCCCTTGGACACCACACAAGACTCTGAGCTCCCAGGATTCCCTTGGACACCACACGGGACCTCCCGAGATTCCTTCGAATACCCCATGGGACCCTGAGCTCCTGGAATTCCCTCGGACACCACCTGGCATTCCTGGCCCAACACACCCCAGTGCAGCCACTGCTGGCTCCCGAGGGACCGCTGGCTTCAACACGCTTGGGATGTGRAGCTCTGTGGATTCCAACTCCTGCAGGTATTCCCAACCCAATGTCAGTGCTCTCCCAGTTATCCCAGCCTGATCCAGCACTCTCCCAGTCATCCCAGTCCAGTATCAAATCTGCCCGTTATCCCAGTCCAAGTTAGAACTCCCTCAGTTACCCCAGCCCAATCCCAGCCCTCCCCCCATTATCCCAGCCCAATCCCAGCCCTCACCCCATTATCTCAGCCCAATCCCAGTGCTCTCCTAGTTATCCCATCATAATACCAGTGCTCTCCCAGTTGTCCCAGCCCAACACATCCTGCCCCCAGTTATCCCAGCCCAATCCAGCACTGTCTCAGCTATCCCAGCCTGATGCCAGTGTTCCCCATAATCCCAGCTCAACCCAGCACTCTCCCAGCCTATGCCCTGTACTGAGATGCTGCTCTTGGCATTGAGATCCTATTTTCTGGCTCACCTGGATGTGGAGCCTGGCTCTGGTGAGGAGGCTGAGTGTCGTGTGCCGCCCGGCCGCCGCTCCCAGYGGCACCAGCCCCTTCAGCCTCTCCAGGCACAGCCGGAGCTGGGCACGCCTGSAATGGGAACACACAGATGGATCAGCTTCCCAAACTGCATTCCCACCCCACTGGTGTGGTAAACTGGGGTGGCAGGAGCTAAACCTGACCAGGAGCCTTCCCAGCTTCCATGGGCTTCCAGAAACTGGAAGAAAAGTGCAGCCAGGCAAAAGGATGTCTTGGAAAAACCTCCYGGATAAAMCCTGCTGGCACCCTGGGCTGTTGGRATGATTCCTRRCAAGGAGATGCCAATGACCTYGGAATTCTGGGCAAGAATATCCACTTTTGGTCATTCTCTTCCCAAAAAGCTTCATCTCAGGAATGCTGTTTGGCTCCTGCTGACAGCTGAAGCTGCCCAGGCTGACACCCAGCTGCAAATCCCTTGGGAGCACTTCCTTTCCCTATTWTTAGTAGGAGCAGGATGGTTTTAAATACAAAACAAAACCAGATCCTTGCAGGAGCACTGACCATGCTCCAGAAATCCTCCTTCTTCCTGTAACATCTGTGTTCTCCATATTAATAGGATGTTAATGCTGGA
Organism: Malurus melanocephalus; assembly: GCF_030028575.1. NCBI lineage: Eukaryota > Metazoa > Chordata > Aves > Passeriformes > Maluridae > Malurus > Malurus melanocephalus. The sequence goes on along the minus strand of NW_026623941.1, from coordinate 251,397 downwards.
GGGAAGCTCCAGCTCCTCAAGGAAATCCCTTTATCTGCTGAAAGCAGGGATGTTCCCAGCACATCCCAGTTTGCCTGTGTCCATTAGTCCAATCCCAACATGTAGGTCAGATCCTTGGGAATGGGTTGTAACACCCATCTCTGAACCGCCCGATCCCGGGCAGCTCCAAACAGGGATTTTGCAAKGACCTGCTGGTCTTGTTTGGGACACGCTGGGAGTGAACAGGGATTTCCTCACCCAAAGGACCTCAGSATGACAACACAGGCAAAGAAAGTGGGATTTACTTGGGATAAATCCCAATCTCCAACTAGCTCAAAAATGAGCCAGTGAAGAGACAATTTTCCTGAATAAGCATAGYGGGAGCTGGCTGTGGAGAAGGGTATCATTCCCACATCCAAAGACAGGGAATGCTTTAATCCTTGGTGTCCTTTATACCATTCTTTCCCTCCCATGCCCCTCTAAACCCATCTCAGCTGGAATATCATTGAAAAAGAAATAATTCACCTGAGCACAGCTCCTGACAACCCTCTGGCACTCACCTGTTCTTTTCCATCTCATTGTGTGTCGACCTGGAAAAGAAGGAAGAAGTTATTAATCCCCTGTCTGATTAGGGATTAACAATTGGGACTAACATGTGGGAATCAGCAAAGGCTTCCTAGAAAAGCTGCACACCCAGGGGSCTTCCAGAGCTCCATACCCAGGGATGGTGAATGGCAGGATGCAGACGCAGAAATTGCCAGATAAATGGCAATAAAAGGGTCAGAAAAAACATAAAATGGGATTTTAATCCATAGACTGAAGTTTTAGAGCTGGGATTGGGATTAATAGTGGTATCAGTGCTGGGAGTTTGCTCCACCCTGACACTGGGCAGTATCCAAGAGGTGGTGACTGACTCCAGTGATGGAATAAATCCCCAAATTGGCTCTGGACAYGCTGGAGCCTCCCAAGCCTCACCAGCATCCACTGCTCATCCCTATCCCTCGACCTGCCAGGAGCACGACGTGGAAAAAACCTTCCCTGTGTCCAACAACACAGAGCAGCTCCAGAGAAGACTCTGAATATGTCATTGACATATTAAATCCACAACAAATCCCCCGGAAATTTTAAATTTCCATGGAGCTGGGAAAAGGTGGAAAACAAACACAAGCTTCAACTGATTTTTCCTCCCTTGAAATCCAGGAAAGAAGCCACAGGAGGCCGCACTGCTCATGTTCCCAGGAATGATGCTCAGGGAAGAGCCATTTCCCTGCCTACTGACTTCCTAAAACCTCCAGAGGACTCAAGAAGCTCCACTCTAATTTGGGAAAAATGTTGTTATGTGCCTGAAAACAGAAATGTGGGAATACCCCACAGGCCATTTGGATGAGGATTTCTTCTGGGATGGCCCCATGGGATTTGGAAGTGCTGGAAAAACAAGGGATGTCACTGAAGAGAAAACGAGGGATGAATCAAAGAGAAAATGAGGGATGAACCAAAGGGAAAATGAGGGATGAACCAAAGGGAAAATGAGGGATGCCACTGCCACAGCAGTGGAAGATGCTCTCTGAGTCTCCTTCACTTTTCCAGCAGCATTTCCTGATAGATCATCCTGCTCCAGCGGCTCTGTTGGCTTTCTGTCAAGATGGGGTCCCAAGGGCCACATCTCCTAAATCACCAAAAATGTTCTGTCCCAGCAGAGACACTTCCCACTTCAGCTGCCGGGATTATCCTGACTCAATGGCAGGACTCAGCTCTCTGGTTCCTGTGCAGYTGCTCCATTAAATTTTTCCCTGGATAAATCCACATGTTTCACACCCAGCCCTTTACCAAGGGATTAAGATGGGCTGCAGCCTTACAAGTTTTTCCCCTTGATTCTAAATTATTCAAACACCTCCCAAGCACTGGTAGGTACAGGGGGAAAGCTCCCATCACYTCCACAATCATTAATTACAAATCCATCCCTTCCTCTACCTGGATCCTCCCTTGAATGGTTGTTTTCTCTTTTGGTTTGCATTCACCATCACCAATATTTAGAAATTAATTAATTGATGGATTTAATTTTGGTTAAAATTAATTGATGGATTTAATTTTGGTTAAAATAAGCAGGAACAGAGAGGATGGCAGCTTCACCGTGAGGCAGGTGGACCGCATCCACACTCCCACATCCTCTCCGGAGATATTTCATGCCCATGGAGTCAGTGATCATGATTCCCACTGTTGAAACTTCATCTGATCACCAGCTTTCCCTTCAGAACGTGTTTTTTATTCCTAAAAACCATAATAGGTTGGCCTGAAGCAAACAAAATATTTCGAGAAKGAAACCCAGAGCGTTCCAGGCAGGAAAAATCACCAGATTCACCTGGAGCCTGTTTGATTTGAGCCCAATGGCTTCAGTTGCCCCCTGAGGAGCTCCTGACRCCCCAAAATGCCTGCCTGGGCAGGACACAGAGATGCCCTGGCTCTGGGAGACACCGGGAATCATGGCATRGACAAATCCAGGTGGATTTGTTCCGGCAGCTGCCAAAGGTCGGCCGCGGTGGCGTCGTGCAGACGGGGCTGCTCCCAACCAGGAAAGAAGTGACAGATGTGGTGCCATCAGGGCCTGGCTCCTCCCTGGCAAGATCTGGCGCCAGTGACGTGTCGGGGTGAACTTGCTGCCCCTCACAGCTTCCCCTTGGCTGGCTGCACATCCTGGAGCGAGCCCTTCCCAAAATCAGCAGGTGGTTCCCCTGCCACCAGGATCCAAGTGATTTTAAGGTTATTAAAGTGATGGAATAAAGCCTCCGGGATGGTGGGATTTGCTCCTAAAATTCAATGTGGGTGCTTGGAGCTGACTTCTTGGAAAAAAGGTGGTTTAGGATTTAAAATCAGTGAGAAATAAGAGGGAGAAACAACCAGAGGAGAGTAATGGGGAAGAACAACCAAGGAGACATAATGGGAGGCTTTGGGTGGGTTTCAGGGTGGATAATTAGGGAGGTGACAGGAGGGTCCCCTCCTGCCCTGCCAGGACCCTGTGACAGCAGGAAGTCTCTGGGCCAGTCACTCAGGGACAGAAAGGTCCCACCCACGGTGTCACACACCCGGTGACAGGAGGACTTTGGTGACAGCAGAGCCCCACCCAGTCCTGTCACACACCCAGTGACAACAGGACCTCGCTGAGCCCAGTCACCTGATGACAGGAGAGTCCCCCAGTGCTATCACACACCCAGTGACAGGATGACCTCCTTGTACCCCCAACACCTGGAGACAGGAGCCCCCCCCCGGGGCTGTGACACCCCCAGTGACGGTGGGACGGGCCCTACCAGAGCCCGGGGAGTGGGGTGTCACCACGGCCCGGCCACAGGCACAGTGACMGCAGGGCCTCCCCGAGTCCGGACACCGGGGATAGGAGCCCCCCGGGCCTGTCACACACCCGGAGACAGAGGCACCTCAGGGAGACTGAGCAGCGCCATGACAGGAGGGTGTCCCCGGCCCTGTCACACATCCGGTGACCGCGGAGCACCACCAGGGCCCGGGGACCGGGAGGGTGACCCCGGCCCRGCCACAGGCCCAGTAACAAGGGCCTCACCGAGCCCGGACACTCGGACACAGGAGCCCCCTCGGGCCTGTCACACACGCCCAGTGACAGCGGGGGCTCCCCGGGCCCGGCCACACGGTGACGGGAGCCCCCCCCGCCCGGCCAGGCGGGATCCGCAGTGCTACAACGGCTGGGCCCGTTCGGTCCGGTCCCACCCCGCTCCGCCCGGTGCCGCCATCACCTGCCGCCACCGCCGCTCCTCCGGGCCTTAGCGCGGCGCCGCGGGGCCTCCCCGTCCTTCCCGCCGGGCCGCAGCGAGGCGTAACCGTGCTCGGCTTCTGCGGAGACACAACAGCGGGCGCGGGTCACCGAGGGGCCCGGCCGGAGGTACCGGGGACACCGAGTGGGCGCGGRGGGTACCTCGCTCCCGCCGCTCCAGGAACTCGGCGGCCTCCAGCAGCATCTGGATGCCGAGGCGCGGGGGGGCGGCCATGGCGGGGCCAGGACGGGCCCTGACCGGCGGCGGAGGGGGGGGCGCAGCGGCCTCTGCCCGCCCCGAGCGGCCGCTCCGCCAAGACCCCGCGCGGGCCGCGCCCCCGCCGCCGCTCATTGGCCCACGCTGACAAAGGCCCCGCCCAACGCAGCCGCTGATTGGAGGGCGAGGAGMGGCCACGCCCAGCGCTCCACGAGCGGCTGTGACAGAGCGCGGCCGCGCCTGAGGACACGCCCCCTGCTCGCTGCCATTGGACGAGAGTGACACGCCCTCCTGCCATTGGCCGACCCCGCCCCGCCCCGCCCCGCTGGCCGCACGCGCTGCCCTGACTCACTTCCTGCCGCTCAGCCAATGGCGGGGCCGAACAGGGAAGGGGGCGGGGCCGCGACTACGTGAGGCAACGTTAGCCCGGCCCGGACCCCG
>NW_026623941.1:242721-246418 GCF_030028575.1 Malurus melanocephalus | reverse complement strand
GGGGAATGAGGACCCGACAGTGACCCCCGGAACAGGGACCACCCCCAAACGGGCCCAGACACCCCTGGGAATGAGGACTCCCCTGGGAATGGCCAGCCCCCGGGGGAATGGGAACCCAACAGGGACACCCGTGACAGGGCCAGACTCCCCCAGGGAACGGGGATCCCCGGGACAGGGACAGCCCCCTATGACAGGGAAGACCCCCAGGGAATGGGGACCCAACAGGGACACCCGGGACAGGGACAGCCACCCCCACAACACTCAGGCAGTGACCTCCCCGGGCTGTGACCCGCTCTGAGCAGGGACACCCCCAGTGCACTACCTTCAAAGCCGGGATCCCCCACCCAGGACAGGGACCCCCCTGGTGTATCCCCTGCTCCAGAGCAAAGTCACACCCCCTGGCAGCCACCCCCTGAGGAGGGGCCCGAATACTGGGGCAGTGGCACTCCCAGGCAGGGTCCCGCCCCACCCCACTGCAGGGAGCACTTTGGGTCCCCAAATCAGGAACCAGCCTGGGTCCTCCCAGCCAGAGCACTCCCACCCCAGGCAGGGCTCACAGCACTCAAAGCCCTTCCCTAAACTGGGATCCCACAGCCCCAGATCCCACAGCCTCCCTGGGGCATCCCACCCTAAACTGGTAATYTGGTGGGGTTGAGGGAGGCAGAAAGGTCCCACTGTGAACCCTGCCCAGGGCTCAGATGGGGTCGGTCCCATGGGATTGAGCTGATTTGTATCAATTCCCAAAGATTTGTGTGAGGGCGCATTGAGGCCCTGCTTGATCTCTGAATGATAAAAATTAAAGGAAAAAATAGATCTGGGTTTTATTAACACAGAAACAAACCAAAACCAGGGAAAACACAGGAAAACCCCAGCCAGGAACCAACCTTTTTCATAAAAAATAATAACAAAAACCTGGGAAACAGAAACTCATGGCAGCTCTGGCTCAGGGATTTGCTGGGAATAACCCAAATTCCACTGGAATACAGRATCAGAGCCACCCAGGAGAGTGCAGGGAAGCGAAATCCTTCCATGGTGTGAGTCATGTCCCCATGTCAGGCGATGAAATCCAGGGGCCTGTTGAATCCTCCTTTTCTGTTCATGTATTGCCTGGGTGAGGATGGAGCCAGAGTCAGCCCTGGATCCAGGGAAATTGGGACAGAAGTACCTGGGGGAGGCTGGGAATGGGGATCAGCAGCCATAGGGAACCCAATTCCTTGTGAATTTGRCCAAAAAAGGGCAGGGAGGCTCCCAGAGAGGAGATGCTCTGGAGGTTGGGCTGTGTGAGGATCCTGCCAGCACTGCCTGGCTGTACCCCCAAATTCCCATTGACAAACTGGGTGGTTTTTTTTGGGAATAAACCAGGTGAACAGCGTTGCTTCCCCCTGCTCTGATCCCATTMAGGCCTCACTGGGCACACCTCACCCTGGGGTTCCTAACGTGCTCCTTACTCCTCATCCTCCTGATTTTCCCACTCCCAGGGGATCTGGAGAACTCTCACCTCTGCTTTTGCTTCTAAACCTCACAAAATTCCCATTTTTCTCAAGGCCTGGAAGCTGGATCACCGTGAGACAGTGGCCACAGTTACAAAACAAAATCCTCTTTCTATCCCAAAAAAAGGGGACACRCACCTGTATTTCCTCTTCTGGGACACGTTGATGGCGTAGGCGTTAGCAGCACCATCCACCTTCTTCCCCTGAGGAGAAACATCCCAAAATCCCATGGATTGTKCCCAAACAGGGCAGGTGACACTGCRGAGCCCACAAGAGTGGCCTTGGGCCTGCACTCACCTTGGTGGTGTCAAAGGAGGCAAAACCCATCATCTTCATCATCTCGATCTCTTCCTCAGTCTTGCCTTGCAAATCCTCCTCTGAGGGAAGAAAATCCGGGATTGGGCAAACACAGATGTTGGGATTCCCAATAATCTGGGTCTCCCTGGGCTGGTTCGGGCCCCACAGGGAGTCTGGTAGTGTTCCAGAAGGAAAATCCCCCCTCACCTGTGATCTGCCGCTCCTTCTTGGAGTCCTTGAGCTCCTTCTTCTCCTCATCCCTGCGCTCCTTGGGCCGCACCGGTGACGAGGAGCTGGAGCGGTGCCGGCGTGGGGACCTGCTGGGGCATGTGAGGTGGGGCTGCAATTCCCACCTGGAGCTCCCACTGTCCCTGGGTCACCCAGGCTGCCATCACCTGGCTGTCCCCACCCCATGCTGGTGTCCCTGCCCTCTTTGGATCACCCTTGACCTCACCTGGGCCATCCCTGCCATCACCTGGATCAACCCTGTCCTCACCTGGATGTCTCTCCCCTCACCCAGATGGTCCCCACCCTCACCTGGACGTCTCTCCCCTCACTTKGATGGTCCCTGCCCTCACCTGGATCGTCTCCGGTGTGGGGAGCGGGACCGGCTCCTCCTTCTGTCCCTGTCCCGGGACCGGGATCGCTCCCGCCGCCGCCTGTCCCTGTCCCGGGATGTAGAGCGCGAGCGCCGGCGCTCTGCCCAGGGAAGGGTCAGCTCCTGCTTCCCCGACCACTTCCCAAAGGAAATCCCCACAGAAAATCCCAGCTCCCAAGCAGAAACCCCAGGACAGCCCCTTCCACCCCCCGAGGACAGTTCTGGGCTCAGGAACCCCCATGGGCACCCCCAGGAGTGGAAAGACCAGCAGGAAAAACCTCCACCTGGAGCACGGGGAATCATCCAGGAGGGAAATCACCCGGGGGGAGGATCAGCCAGGAGGGGGGAGTTCCAGCTATAGGGTGATGGTCCCCAAAACCCTGAGGAAGGTGGAGAGGGGGGGGAAAAGGCGGAGGGGGGAGGAGAGGAAAAGGAGAAGGAGATGGAGGAGAGAAGAGATGAGGATGGGGAGGGGGAAAAGAGGAGGAAAAGGAGAGGAGGAAAAGGAGAAGAGGAGAAAAAAGGAGAAAGAGGAGGAGGAGAAGAAAGCGAGCAGGAAAAGAGAAAGAAAGATGAAGATGTAGGAGAGGATGAGAAGGAGGAAGAGGGACGGAGTCTCTGCTCTCCCCAGAGCGAGGACCCTCCCGCCCTGGAGGGTCTCAGTCCCAGCCCCGGGTTTGGGGGAGCCCTGGGCCGCCCTCGGGCCTTGCCCTTCCACTCGCCACCCCAGGGCCCCGATCCCCCCGGGCCTCGTCCCCGGAGCCCCCGCCCCGGTGCCCCTGGACCTCGCCCGAGTTTCCCGTCACCCCCTGGGTCCCCCCGCGTCCCCCTGCCCTCCGGTTCCCCGGTCCCCCCTCACCCCGGCGCGGCGGCGAGCGGGAGCGGCTGCGGCCCATGGCCGCCCCTCAGCCCCGGCGCGGGGCTCCCACGGCAGCGGGGACAGCGGGGGCAGCGGCGGGAGCGGGGGCAGCGCCTGAAGGAACAGATCAGCACCGCATCGGGACACGCCGGGCCGGTCCCGCCGCTCGGCCCGGGAGCCCGCCCAGCCCGGAACGCGAGGGGAGGGCCGGCAGGAAGGGGAGGGCAGGAAGGGGAGGGCAGAAGGCGGCGCAGGCGGTGGGGCCGTTACTCTGCACCGGCTGTTGATCGCTCGTTCCGCGTCTGGAGCGCTCCGTCCCCCCCGGCACGGCCCGGCTCCACTCGTCCCTTCCCCAGGCCCGTCCCCTCCCTGCTCCCGGCCCGTCTGCGCGGGTGGAGCCGCATCCTCGGCTCGGAGCTCCGGCGGTCCCGGGTTCAGTCCGGCGGGTCCCGG
>NW_026623941.1:240040-241945 GCF_030028575.1 Malurus melanocephalus | reverse complement strand
TCCGGCGGGGCGAGTCGGTGCCAACCCGGCGCTGTTTCTCCCGGGGCTCGCCTCGCCCTGCCTGGATCCGAAGGTGGCTCTGCGGCTCTGCCCGGGTGTCATGGTTTTACTTGGTCCGATTTTTTGGTAGTGGGGGGATGGGGACCARGAAACCACGARGATGGCTGCTGTGAGGAAGTTCTAGAAATTTTCTCCTTCTTGTTAGTTGGTGGAGACATGGCTRTAATCTTGGCAGTGRGGGCTTCTCTGAGAAGCTGCTTGRACCTTGCCGCGGGCCCGACACATCCAGGGCCAGCGGCTCCGGTTTGGGGCCGGTCAGCGGTAGCAGCGACTGCTCGGGAGTGACAGAGTTAAGAATGGGGGATAAAAAAATTACGGAAATCTTTACATTATGGGGAAAAAGTTACTGCACAGAAGTAGTTGCTGCGAGGAACGGGGAGCRTTTCAAGCGTCCAGGTCAGGAGGAGGGCAGGAGAAGGAGATGCTCCAGGAGATGTGGGATTGGAGATTACCCAGAGGTTCCATGGCAGATCAATTCCATCACACTGCTGAAAACCCATCAAGGCAAGCACTGCGTGCTCACGGTGGTGGAAACAACTTCTGGATGTCTGGAGAAGCACCGTGTGCTTCACAGCACTGCCCAGAACASGACCCTGGGCCTTGGAAAGCGAATCCTGTGGCAATATGACACCCCAGAATGAACTGAGTCAGACACCGGGTCTCATTTACAAAATAGCCTCTCTGGACAGAGAACATGGGATTGAGTGGGTGTACACAGTTTTAAGATGCGCCAAGGGAAATGGAGGTTGGATATCAGGGAAAAGATTTTTATGGAAAGAGCGATAAAGCACTGGAATGGTCTGCCCGGGGAGGTGGTGAAGTCACCATCCCTGGACGTGTTTAACAAATATTGGATGTGGGGCTTGGTGCCATGGTTTAGTTGAGGTGTCAGGGCATGGGTTGAACTTGAAGATCTTGAAGGTCTCTTCCAACCCTGGTGATTCTGTGATTCTGGTGATATACTCCCTGTCATGCACCAGCCTCTGGGGAAGTCGAACATTACAATGGTCTGTTAAAAACCACATAGAAATCCATGGGTAGTGGGACTTTCAGACTTTGGGATCTATGTCTAGTGAGGGCCACCTGGTCAGTTAATACCCAGTCGAGCTGGGCCTGCCCAATCAAAACTTYCACTTACTGCAGAAGGGGTTAAAGACCCTGTGGTGCATGTGAGGAATATGTTGGGGAAGGCAGTTGGGATTAGTCCTGCCTCAAGCAAAGGCAAACCYATCTGGGRGATTGTTTTTGGTCTAGRAMRTGGRTGCACTTGGTGGGTACCTCAAGAGGGTTTGATTTTGGGCAAGAACAGTCTGTAATGCCGAATTGTTTTAGCACTGGGTGCTGAATGGCACTGCCACTGTTTGCCAWAAGTGCCATGGCCAGTGAGGATGGACAGCTCTGGACACACCAGTCCTGAGCTCCTGATGCAGCCACCAGCCGACAGCACAGCAGCCCTGCTGCCCTGGGAGACATCCAGGATGGACAGAACCCACAGCCATGGACTCAATGAACTCAACACACTTCTTGGAAGGACAGCCACTGACTGTGGAAAGGGTACCTGTACTTGTGTGAATTTATTTATCAGAGGATCACAGAACAGTCTGAGTTGGAAGGGACCCACAAGGATCATTGAGTCCAGATCTTCAGTCAATGGCCTGTATGAGGATCAAACCCACGGCCTTGGTGTTACCAGCACCACAGTGTAACAAATATATGTGTGTTTTATGTATATACATTTATATGTATGTATTTATATGTAACTGGAAGGTGCAGGATTTGGGCAGGATGGAGATGGCTCAGAATAAGGGGTGGAGAATGTCCTGATTTTGGCCAGGACCTGGAGGT
>NW_026623941.1:232584-239135 GCF_030028575.1 Malurus melanocephalus | reverse complement strand
CCCTCAGTCTCTGGGCACTGCTGGGTGCCAAACACGGGGTTTATTTACACCGGCGTTCCACATGCTCCCGGCCACGATTGTCACACGCAGAGGGGGGACATCCCACATCCTGCTCTCCTCCTAGTGGCATTTCAAGGGGTTCAACACCCCCCTCCCCCCCACCAAGGCCTTCCTGGACAGCCGCAGGTGGGAGGAGGGGTGCTGAGTCCAGCTGGACTCACCTTTCCCCGTTGCTGACATGGGATCAGCCTCTGTGTTCCAGCAGAGGTGCAGGTGTGGAGGCCCCAGAGCAGGGATTTGCCCCCTTCCTGCCTTCCCCTGGAGAGACCCCAACCCTGAGCCTTGCTGGAGCGAGGGGAGGGTGAAGCAGGGAGRCAGGGTGGGGGAATTATCTGAAGGGTGGTCCTGGGATCTGATCTTGGCTCTGTTTCCTTCCAGCTGTGCTGCCAGGACCCTCATCATGGTGATGATGGTGGCACTGGAGCCTTCGTCCCTGCTGGGATACCGGGTCCCTCTCCCCCTGAACCCCCCAGAATTTCATGGAGGGGAAAATCAATCCCAGGGTCCTCTGTAAAGCCARTGTCCCTTGGAAAAAGAGGTGACAAAGGCCCTGAGGACAGACCCTTGGGGAGAAAAGGGGTGACGAAAGCTCTGGGGACAGACTCGCAGGGACAAAGGGGATGACAAACACCCTGGGGAGACCCCGCGTTGGGCTGGGGGGTGTGGCAGTGCTGTCATTCAGGAACTCCCCCCGGGGTGTGATAGTGCCATCCCAGGGAGGTGACACTGTTGTCTCTGCAGGCTCTGCTGCCCTGGGTCACCCAACAGGAGCAGGTCCAGGGATAAAAATGGCCTCAAAGAACCTTAAAATCAGTGGCAGTGAGGAACAGCCCCCCAGGTGACAGGGCTGGGATGCAGAGGGGGTTCAGGGGCTCAGGGTGTCCCCTCAGTCCCCCCCCATCCTGAGGAGTGGCATGGGGACCTGTGGAGGGACACTGAGCAGGGCAAGGGCTCTTCCCAAAATCCAAGCTCAGGTTGGCCGTGGGGCTCCGGCAAGATCCCTGTCTGGTGCTGTCTCTGCTATTTCCTGCACCCCAATCCCTGCCTGCACCCCCTGTTCCATGGGCTTCCTGCTCTTCCAGAGGGGATCTGAGCCCTGTGAGCTGCCTCACAACAGTGAAAAGGTTTGAAACCACAGTGATGGCATGTGGGAAAATCTGCTGGGGTGAGGAAACCCCAAACAGAGGGTTCTTGGGCATTCCAGACCAAGACCCCATGGATGCAGGAAGGCCCAGGGTGAGCACACCAGGAAACTGGGAGGATGTGGGGCTGATCCCRTTGGTTTATCCCCAAATCCCAGCGCTGGAATGGCTGTGGGGAACATTGGCACGGCTGGGGCTCTTCTTCCTGGCAAGGGGCTGGCCAGGAGATTGTAACTCTGGGAGGAAAGGGAACGCCAGGAAGGATTGAACTTGTGCTGGGAATCCAGGGCTGGGATAAGCAGGRATCTGGCGTGGACAGGGTCGGTGTGAGCGGAGGCCGGTGGGAATTGGCAGCGTGCGTTCATCCYGAAGTAGCACTTAGTGAGTGAGTTTTGCTCAGTTTTAAATAACACAGACAATTCCCGGAGTTTTTTTTTCCCTATTTTCCCAGGTGCGGGTCGTGCAGTGAGGTGGGGGCTTTTCCAGCAGTGGGAAATCCTGCTGCTCTTCCTTGGGTGGGGAAGACATGAGTGGGAGTACCAGGAGAAGAGGATGAAGAGGTTCTTCAGCCCAAGGAGAGGAAGATTACAATCCGAGAAGGAAAACCCTCAGCTTCTCCTTCGGGAAAAGCAATCCCCCGCCTTCAGCTCGATCCTATTCTCCTGGCAAAGCAACAGACAATTTTCCCAGGGGATGAAGCCAGTGCCATTCCAGCAGAGTTTGAAACAGAAGGTGAAGAAAATAACCACAAAACACCCTTTTCTTCCTCAAACCAAGCAGATCCGGGCTCTGGCGGAGAAAATCCAACCCTCGGCCCGCAGTGGGAAGGGGCCGGAGCCCAGGAGGGAAAGGGGGGAGGGAGGTGCAGCRGGAATTTCCCCAAACAGGGACCACAGTCTCCCTAAGCTCGGTGACCGTGGAGGCGGGTGACAAGGGGGACGAGGTGCCTTGTGCCAGGAGGACCCGGAAAACAGCGGATTCCAGGGGTGTTGGGCCGTGCCTCGGCCAGACGCTCGAGGCAGGAGCTGCCCCCGCCCCGGCGCTCTTGGTAACGGAGACCCCGGGATCCCCGGGACAGCCACGCGCGAGGCCTCGGGGCAATCAAGATTCAATCTTTTCCTTCTTTTTGCCTTTTTTCAGGAAAGATGGGGTCCGGAATTTCTTCTTCTTCTTGGAGGGTGATTTGGAGGGTGAACCGTCAGGGGACACAGGGTTGCTGGTCACTGTCTCCTTCTCCTTGGGAGCGTCCTGGTCAGCGTTGGGGGCCGTCCGGTCCGTCCCCCCTTTCCCAAGGTTTTCCTCGGTGCTTTGCTCTTCATCCTTCCCATTCACCACTGCTGGTGGCTCCTTCTTGGAATCAGGGGGGGCTTGGCCACCATCAGCCTTCTTGTCACCTTGGAAGGGGAGAGGGAACAGGGAATTGGGGCAGCAGTACCAGTATTGTGGGGGTTTATCCCCCCCAAATCTCTGGCAGGGCCTGGGCAGGAGCAGGATTTGGCCTCCACGGGTGGAGAACATTGGGATTTGATCCCATCCTGCCGCAGGCACCAYGTCCCCAAGCCTCCCCTCTCCCTGCAGAGAAGCGATGTGGGATGGAGAGCCGGGAAGAGGCAGCAGAAAAAGCAGTAAGCAACGACAAGGAGGGATTTCCCAAGGGATTTCCCCTGAGTGGGGCTGGAGTGGGCCACGGAGAGCGAAGATCCCCCCGAGCCCGTGTCCCTCGTCCGGGATGGCCTCTCCGTACTTACTACGGCACCAGGGATTCAGGGATAACTCCTTGGGTGACAAGCACAAGGGGAGGAAAGAGAAAGGAGACGTTGTGGACACAAGACAGACAGACAGACAGACACCACAAGACATCATGGCAGAGCCAGCAGCCCCGAGCCGCGCCACGGCACGCGCTGTGGATCGGAACCAGGGGAACGTGGCATGGAGCGTGAGCGTGGGGATGGGGGACAGGGCTGTCCCCTGCACCCCACAGAGCCACCGGCAGACACTCACATCCTCCTGCCGCCAATCCCCATCGCTGCTTGGCCCCTCTGGGGCGGGGCCCCCCCCGGGGACAGGCGAGGGGACAAGAGGTGACAGCGAGCTGCATCTCAGTGCGGTTCGGCCACCCTTGTCCCCCCACTCCCGCTGCTTCCTGGGACCCCGCCCCTCGTTTTGGGGTGCTCRTCGCCCCACTCACCCTCCGTGGGCTCTGCAGGCGCCGGGGGCTCCGGAGGGGGCGGCTCAGGCTGGGGAGTGCCCCTCTCCTCCGCTCCCGTATCCTTCTCGCCTGCCACAGAGAGACACACTGGTCCTGGGTCCCCTCAGTGCCACCCGGGACTCTTTGGGGATTTTGGGGTGTCTCTCCTACCCTGCAGGCGCTTCTTCCTCTCCACCTCCTGCTTGTACTCCTCCAGCTCCTGATCTGTCAGCTGGCTGAAGGGGTTGGGGGGYTCTGGCTCGGGGGGAGCCTCTTCCTGGCCATCCTTGGCCTCTGCATCCCCCAAGTGGCTCTCGGTGGACTGAAACAGACCCCCAGAGTGGTGTCACCCCCCTGCAGCAGTGTCAACTGCCCCTGGAGAGGTGTTACTCCTCCAGACTGCCGTCACACCCTCTAGAACTGTGTCAACCAGCCCTGGAGAGGTGTCACCCCTCTGCAGCAGTGTCAGCTGCTCTGGGCAGTGTCCCCTTCTCTGAGCAGTGTCTCCCCTAGAAGGTGCTCTCCTCCAGTGCAGTGTCCCCTACTCTGAGCAGTGTCACCCTGGAGCAGTGTCCCCCCCCAGAGCAATGTCCCCCCTCCCAGAGCAGTGTCATCCACCTCCCCCCCAYACAAGCAGTGTCCCCTTGCCTTATGAGTGGTGTCACTGCCCCTGTGGAATGCTGGGACACCAGGGAAGGGTTGGGTGCTCTGGGAAGGGGGACTTGGGGCTGGGCATGGGGGACTTGGGACAAGAAGTGACATGGGGTGATACTGGCCTGGGGATACAGTGGGGACACAGGGTGACATGAGTGTCACATAGGACTGGTCAGCAGCTGTGACTGGGGACACAGGGGGACAGGGGGCTGGGGACGTGGGCTGGGGACACGGGGTGACACAGGGTGACATGGCTGCAGACGGGGGCTGGGGACACGAGGTGACACGGGTGTCATGCAGGGCTCGTAAGGGTGCCATACAGCTGGTCTCTGTGATGACACTGGCCAGCAGCTGCGACTGGACACAAGAGGTGACACAGGTTGGCAACACTAAGCTRGGGACATGGGGTGACACAGGGCTTGGGACATGGGGCTGGGGACATAGGGTGTCACAGGGCTTGGGACACGGGGCTGGGGACATGGGGTGACAAAGGGCTTGGGATGTGGGCCTGGGGACACGGGGTGTCACAGGGTTCAGGATGCAGGGCTGGGGACATGGGGTGACACAGGGTTTGGGATGTGGGGCTGGGGACATGGGGTGTCCCAGGGCTCAGGACGCAGGGCTGGGGACATGGGGTGACACAGGGCTGGGGACATGGGATGACACAGGGTTTGGCATGTGGGGCTGGGGACATGGGGTGACACAGAGCTGGGGATGTGGGGCTGGGGACATGGGGTGACACAGGGCTCAGGATGCAGGGCTGGGGACATGGGGTGTCACAGGGCGCAGGACACAGGACTGGGGACACGGGGTGTCACAGGGCGCAGGACACAGGACTGGGGACACAGGGTATCACAGGGCTCAGGATGCAGGGCTGGGGATATGGGGTGTCACAGGGCTTGGGATGTGGGGCTGGGGACATGGGGTGTCCCAGGGCTCAGGACACAGGGCTGGGGACATGGGGTGTCMCRGGGCTCAGGAYGCAGGGCTGGGGACACGGGGTGTCACAGGTGCCATACCGGGCTGCGGCTGGTCTCGGCGATGACGCTGGCCAGCACCTGCGACTGGGGCCCGGCTGACTTCACGTCCTGGCGGTTTTGCTCCCGGATCTGTGGGTGAGGATCTGATGAAGACTCCTCCAAGGACAGGGACAAACTCCCCTCCAAGGACAGGGACATCCCCCATCACGGTGAGTCCCCTCTGTCCCCAGCCCCAGCCCAGCTCTCCCACCTTGTTGCGCATCTCCAGCACCTCCTGCGGGTCCGTGTAGAGCGGCACGAACTGATTGGGGTTCTCGATGCGAATTGGGGTCCCACTGCTGCCCTTCTCCACCTCGTCCGCCCGCAGCCACTGTGGGGCCAGGGAGGGAAACCCGAGAAAGGTGTTTTGGGAAGGGGGTGACCCCAATAATAGAGGGGTGACCCTGCTAAATGCAACTTATGTAGAAGGGAGACCCCAATAATAGAGAGGAAGCACAATAAACCAGGGAGATCCCCAATGGAGAAGGGAGACCCCAACAGAGGCATGTTGCACAAGGGCCTCCCCAATAATAGAGGGGAGACCCTTATAAACATGTCTGGCATAGAAGGGAGTGCCCATAAAGGGGATACCCCAAGAAAAGCATTTTATGTAGAGGGGAGATCCTCATAATAGAGCGGAGACCCCMAAAAATGTGAAGGAGACCCAAATAAATGAGAAGAACCCAATAAATACATCTTGCACAGAGGGAGACCCCAATAATGAGAGAAGATCCCAATAATGAGAGAAGACCCCAATAAATGCATCTTGCAGAGAGGAAAGATGCCCCACTGGAATGGGGCACTGCCATTTCAAAGTAATTATTATTACAGCATGAAGGTGGCTGCCTGGGCCTTCCTACACTGCAGACTTTAGTAGGATCAGTAACCAGGACACCCTCCACTTCTTTGGTTTTTGGTCCCCAAGGCCCTGTGTGCTCCATCTGCCCCTCACCGTGGTCTTTGTCCTCTGGCCGCCAGCACCTCCCTGTGGCTCCTCAGCCAGGTTGACCCTGGTGTAGGTGTTGGGGGTGTTGAGCCACCTTGTCTTCTCCTTCTGCTGCTTCTGGGCGTGCTGGCGCAGGGCAGGGGTGCTCGCGGGCTCCTCCTCGAACACGAAGGCCGTCACGGTGGCAGGGATCAGCACGTCGCTCTTGGGCTTGCTCTTCTCCTGCACGAAGGGGTAGCGGTACGTGTACCCCGTGCGGTATCCCTGGAAAAGCACAGAGCAGGGAGTCAGGAACAGTGCGATAAACCAAGGGTCGGAGCTCATTTTGGGGGRTTGGGGGGTTTTGATGCTCACCAGGTTGTCCAGCATYCTCATGAGGGCCTCAAACTCGTGCTCGCCCAGGCGGCTCTTGTGCAGGGGCCCGAAGGTGGTGCCGGCACGGCGCACGGCGCCCAGRCCGTGGGGCACGCGCTGCTGCGCCCGCTCCAGCACGATCAGGTTCTCCGCGCCGCCCGCRCTCGCCAGTGCCGACACCTGCAGGG
>NW_026623941.1:226719-232349 GCF_030028575.1 Malurus melanocephalus | reverse complement strand
ACAGCTCAGTGCACGGTCACAGGGCTTTGGGGGGCTGAGACCCGGCACAGCTCAGTGCACGGTCACAGGGCGCTGTGGGGCTGAGCCCTGGCACAGCTCAGTGCACGGTCACAGGGCGCTGTGGGGCTGAGCCCTGGCACAGCTCAGTGCACGGTCACAGGGCATTGGGGGGCTGAGACCCGGCACAGCTCAGTGCACGGTCACAGGGCACTGTGGGGCTGAGACCTGGCACAGCTCAGTGCACGGTCACAGGGCGCTGTGGGGCTGAGCCCTGGCACAGCTCAGTGCACGGTCACAGGGCGCTGTGGGGCTGAGACCCGGCACAGCTCAGTGCACAGTCACAAGGCACTGGGGGGCTGAGACCCGGCACAGCTCAGTGCACGGTCACAGGGCACTCTGGGGCTGAGAACTGGCACAGCTCAGTGCACGGTCACAGCGTGGGGAATGGGGGCTGAGACCTGGCACAGCTCAGTGCACGGTCACAGGGCACTGGGAGGCTGAGACCCAGCACAGCTCAGTGCACGGTCACAGGGCACTGAGGGGCTGAGCCCTGGCACAGCTCAGTGCACGGTCACAGGGCATTGGGGGGCTGAGACCCAGCACAGCTCAGTGCACGGTCACAGGGCGCTGTGGGGCTGAGCCCTGGCACAGCTCAGTGCACGGTCACAGGGCACTGTGGGGCTGAGCCCTGGCACAGCTCAGTGCACGGTCACAAGGCACTGTGGGGCTGAGACCCGGTACATCTCAGTGCACACTGCTGGCACAGGTTGCTGAGCCTGTACCCAGCTCATCCCAYGCCCCACACTCACCTGGACCTCACAGGCTGCCTGCAGGTGGAAGATGCTGTAAAAAGCCTCCTCGGCCGTGTCCCCCAGCGCCAGCACCCCGTGGTTCCGTAGCACCAGGATCTGCAGCACGCACGGAGTGTCAGCAGGGTGGGTGGGGCACGATGGGGTGACACTCGCAGCCCCCCAGGTGTCCTCTCACCTTGCAGGTGGGCCCGAGACACTTCTGGAGCTCCACRCGATCGGCCTCGTCCTCCACCTCCCCACGGAAGTCGAAGTAGGCGACATCCCCCAGGAGCAGGGCGGCGCGGGAGATGGGCAGGAGCCCGCAGCGCATGGCTGACACCTGGGCACGGGGTGGGGAACAGGGCAGGGGGAACCCCAAACACCCCCCAA
The DNA here is from genome assembly GCF_030028575.1 of Malurus melanocephalus. Classification (NCBI taxonomy): domain Eukaryota; kingdom Metazoa; phylum Chordata; class Aves; order Passeriformes; family Maluridae; genus Malurus; species Malurus melanocephalus. Next base: position 231,168 of record NW_026623941.1, on the reverse strand, counting down.
AACCACCAAGACCCCCCAAAAAACCCACCCCCACAAAAAACCCCAACCCTTCCAAACAACCTCCCAAACTCCTCTCCAAAAAAATCAACAAACCCCCAAAAAATCCTCCCCAAAAATCCCTGACCCTTCAAACTCCTCCAACCCCACCAAATTTCCCCAAAATCAATTTCTTAAATTTCCCAAAACCCTCCCTCTCACAAAGTCCAAAATGTTCCCAAACCSAACCCCCCAGAAAACCTCCTTCATCCCAATCACCCCAACCCTTCCTGTCCCCACCAAGCTCCCAATGCCTCAAAATCCCCCAAACTCCTTCAAACTCCCTAGAAACCTAAGTCCTTCTCAGCTCTGCTAAATCTCCAAGATCCCCCCAAAAAACCCAAATCCCAAATTCTCCAACCCCTYCAACACACCCTTCCAATCTCCCAAACCCAACTTCCCCCAATAGCCCCCACCTCCCCCAGACCCTCGGGATCCCGTGGCCCCCCCAAAGCCCCAATTCCCCGTTTCCAGCCCGTACAGCAGCCGCGGCGGGGGTGTGCAGGCGCACGATGCAGCGGATGTCGGGGCGYGCGGCGTAGATGGCGGCGTGCAGGCTGAAGCTGCGGGCATCGGGGGCGAAGCCAGTGCTGCCCTGCTCCACCACGGCCCCCAGCACGTTCACCTTCACCTTGGGGGGAACAGGGGGCTCAGGGGGGGGCTGTTACCCACCAGGCAGCCCCGGGGAGGGAGGTGGGGGCTCACCAGGCTGGCCGCTGTCACCTCGCTGCATGCCAGCCCCTGCGGGGCCACCAAGAAGTGCTCCTGCTCCTTGCTGACCCGCAGCTGCCAGGGGGACGGAGTGGGATGAAAAACAGCCCCCAAAAAATCCCCAAATAAACACCCCCTTGAAACTCCACATCCCTCCAATCAAGCCCAAACCATTAAAATAAAAAAAAATCCCCAAATTCCCCCTGCAAACCCAACACTCTGAACAACACCAAAACWGCCATCCCCCACAAACTCCCTCCCAAAGTAACAACTTACAAACCCCCAAAATTCAACCTACCCAAATCTCCAGAACACATCAGAAGCCCTCAAACCATAAACACCCCTTGAAGAACCCAACGGCTCCCAACCCTCCCAAAATCCAACAAAACCCTCAGATTCCACCCAAAGAACCCCAATTCCTAGAATCCCCCAAACTCTCCCAAATCCCAATCACCCAAAATCCCCCAAATCTCCGGAAACCCAACCCCACCCTCCAAAACCCCAAAACACCCATGCGCAATCTAAAATCTCATGTCCCAAAAAACCCCAAATCTCCTAAATGAACTTCTTCAACTCCCCCCCAAAACCCCAAAGCCCCCAACCCTCCAGTTCCCCTCATCCAGATTTTGGTGTGCTAATGGTGATGATGGTGTCCTGCACCTCTGCCCAGTTGAACAGGACCATCAGGTCCTCAAAACCCCCAATTCCTCCCTAAATCCTCCAAATTTCCCCAACCCCCCAAAACCAATGCAAGTTCCCCAAAACACCTCTAGGCCCCCCAGTCCCAGCATCCCAGTTTTGGGGTGATCATGGTAATGGCAGCATGTCCCAGCTGTGCCCAGCTGTACAGCTCTAGCAGGTCACAGTCCTCCCAGTTCCATCCAAATTGCCCCAAAATTCCCCAAATCCCYTYTAAACACYCCAATCYCTACTKTTCTGGTTTTGGGGTGCTCATGGTGATGAAATGTGTCCCAGGTGTGCCCACCTGTACAGTTCCAGCAGGTCCCAAAACTTCTCCAAGTTCCCCCAAAACAACTACAASCCCCCCAAGCCCTCCTAAAATAATAAGAAATAAAAATACAGGTCCCCCCAAAAACACTGCCAACCCCCACAAAGCCCTCAGCTCCTCTGTGCTGGTTTTGGGGTGCTCACTGTGGCAGGAGTGTGCCCCAGTTGTGCCCGGTTATACAGGTCCAGCAGGTCCCAAACCCCACTAACACCACCAAATCCCACCAAAACAGTTGCAATTGCCCCCAACATCCCTCTCAAACAACCCCAAACCTCCTCCAACTCTCACAAATCCCCAGTTCCCCCATGGTGGTTTTCGGGTGCTCACAGTGACATGTGAGCTGGCCCCAGCTGCACCCAGCCTGTACAGGTCCAGCAGGTCCCAAAAGCCCCTAGCATTCCCAAATCCCCCCAGAACAACCCCAAATCCCCCCAAACTTCCCCAAAACAACCCCAGCTCCCCCATGGCAGTTTTGGGGTGCTCACGGTGGTTGCAGCATGTCCAAGCTGTGGCCAGCTATACAGGTCCAGCAGGTCCCAAAAGCCCCTAGCACCYCCAAATYCCCCCAGAACAACCCCAAATCCCCCCAAACTCCCCCAAAACAGCCCCAGCTCCCCTGTAGTGGTTTTTGGGTGCTCACAGTGACGGCGGCATGTCCCAGCTGTGCCCAGCCRTACAGGTCTAGCAGCCGGTGGATGCTGCCCACCTTGCAGCGCATCAACCGCTCGCCTTTGGCCAGTGCCGGCCCCTCYGTCCCGTGCAGGTCGTTAATGGGGGTGACCGATGCCAGCCCTGGAAAGCAGGAACCCCCCTGTCAGCACTGGGACCACCAAAACAGTGGGGGTTTCTCAGGCACAGAGCAGCAGATGTTTGTGGGAAGGGGTTTGGTGGCTGTCAAGGTTTGATGGACCCAAAGGTTTGCTGGACCTCGAGGGTTTGGTAGCCCGGAAGATTTTGGGGTCCTCAAGGCCTCAAAGGTTTGGTGGTCCTCCAGGTTTGATGGCCCCAAAGATTTGGGGATCCTCAAAGAGTTTGGGGGGTCCCAAGTGTTTGGTGGCACACCAAGATCCCAAAGATTTGATGATTCCAAATGTTTGGGAGTCCCCAAAGTCTCAAAAGTTTAGGGGCCCCCAAGATTTGGAGGGCCCCAAAGGTCTCAAAGGTTTGATGACACCAAAGGTTTTAGGGGTCCTCAAGGTCCCAAAGGTTTTTGTGGCCCCAAAGGTTTGGTGATTCCCAGTTTGGTTACCCCAGAGTTCTGGAGGTTCTCAAGGCTTTGGTGCCCCTCGAAGATTTGGTGGCCCTCAAGATTTTGGGGTTTTTCCCACCCACCCCCCTCAATTAAACCCTTGATGAGTGTTCCCAAACCGCCCCATGCCCAGCCCTGCGTACCCATGGGGGAGGTGGGCAGGGCGGCGGGGGATGTGGTGGCCATGAAGTCAGCGATCTGCCGCAGCGCCCACACGTGCGAYGAGTTGTTCCCCTTCTTCATCTGCTCCTGGATCAGGCTCTCCAGCTCCTCCCGGAAGGACTGTGGCACCAGGGACAAGGGGACAATGGGGTGGATGGGACCGTTGGGGACACTGGGGCAGGGGCCAGCATCACCAGCTCRGTGGAAGTGGCACCTCTGGCTTGGTGGCATGGTGATGGTGGTGCTGGCAGTTTTGTGTCAGGGACACCAGTTGTCTTGCTGACTTGCATTGCACTGCTGACTTGTGCCAGTAGTACTGACAGTTTGGYAGGTCACTGGCAGTGCCAGCATCACCAGCTTGGTGGCAGTGACATTGACTGCTTGGTGGCATGGTAATGGTGACATTACAATCTTGGTGGTGCAGTGATGGTGGCATTACCATCTTGATGTCAGTGATACCACTGACTTGCTGTCACAGTGGCAGCAGTGGCACTGGCATCTCAGTGACGGYAGCACTGTGGCAGTGACATTGCCAGGAGGGGACATGCACCACCATGTGGTGACATCTRTTGGCTTGGAGACAGGAGGGATGGGGCGGGAACAACAAAGCATGGGGCTAGGGACAAGAGAACTGGGGTTGGGGACAGACCGACTGGGACAAGTGGGACGGGATTGTGGCCAGGAGGGATGGGTTGGGGGATGCAAAGGAAGAGGTTGGGGACACGAAGGACAGGTTTAGGGGATAGATGTGACGGGGTTAGGGACAAGAGAGGGCTGGGGACAGGAGGGCCAGCGTGGGGCTGGGGGCTCACCGGGCTCTGCAGGATCATTGTCACCCGCTTCTTCTGCTCCATGAGGTTGAAGTCCTGGCGCAGGTCCCYGCCCCCGCTCCGCACCCGCAGGAACTCGGGGTCCTCCTGGGGGGGGCAGCGGGGCCCGGGGGCGGGGGGCTCGGGCAGGGGCTCGGGGCTGGCGGCCGTGCTCATCCTGCGGGACACGGGGACACGCGGCGTCACCCCCGGCATCTTCAAAATACAGATTGGGGAGAAACCACCGAAAACACCACACAGCTGTGCTGGGCAGATAAGGCCCACGTGGTCCCCGCCCTGACCCGCGCCTTCGGGGTGCGAGGGGACAGGCTGGGGACACCCGATGGCCGTGGGGAGGTCCCCCGCTGGCGGCACTGCCCAGGCTGGGTTACACCACCGTGAGAATGTCACAGCTGAGAACGGACAGCTCAGTGCACTGATGGGAGCTGAGAACGGGCACAGCTCAGTGCACT
>NW_026623941.1:222898-224839 GCF_030028575.1 Malurus melanocephalus | reverse complement strand
CCCCCAAAACCAGCGCTGATGCTCTGACAATCCCTTTTTATTATGCAATTAATTGGGTTTATCTTAATAATCATTAATCAGCCCTCACCTGGGGGGGAGGAGCAGCTAATTATAATTTCATAAGGCAATTAATTACAGCTCTGCCCCCCAATCCCTGCGTTTTAGGGGTGATGGACCCYCTACACCCCCAATTTTGGGGTGCTGGTTTCATGGGGTGCAGGGCTCCAGGACAGGAGCGTTACCCCGAAAATGGGGGCTGGACCCTTGAACTTGGCCGTCGGGGGAGACCCCCGCGGCCCCCTCCGGATTTTTAGGGATGTCAGGAAAAACCTTAAAAAAAGAGAAAAAGAAAGATTTTTTCACACCTTTGGAATATTTTTGGGGAAAAGGTGATTTGAAGCCCCCCTTGTTTATGTCGGTATTACCCAGATGCTCCCCCAAAACCTGGGCCCACGGGTGCCCCCACGGTGGTCTGCACCCCCAAGTGCCCCCACAAACTCCTAGGATGCCCCCTCCAAGTGTTCTCTCCCCTCAGGTGCCCCCCAGGCTGCCCTATCCCCACCCAGGTGCCACCCAGGGGGTCCCCCAAGGYGCTCTGACCCCGCGAGGTGCCCCCCCCAAATACCCAGGCTGCCCCCCAAGGTGTTCTGCCCTGGCAGTGCCCGCCAACACCCTCAGGGTGTCCCCCAAGGTGCTCTTTCCCCACTCAGGGCCCCCTCTTCCCCATTCCCAGAGTGCTCCATCCCCCTAAGGTACGCCCTGGTGTCCCCGACCTCATTCGGAGTGCTCTGACCCCCCCGGGGTGCCCCCCATTCACCGGCCCCCCACTCTCTGGCAGCGACCCAGGGTGGGGAGGCAGGAGGGGGGGCCCCCATGGGCATTTGGGTGCACTGCCAGACCAGGTCTCAGGAGACCCCCCAGGGACACCCCCCAGTGTCCCCCAACTCTTGCTCAGTGTTGAGTGCCTGGGAAAAGGGGAATTTAAAAATATATTAAAATTGGGGGTTGGTTCTCCCAAAATAACACCCCCCCCAATAATTAATTATTAAATTAATTCCAATCTCAAAAAAATCAAGCAGGAAAATCCCCACCAGGCCCCCAAGACCCCACATTATAGGGAGGTTGTGTGTCAGTTTTGGGACTCGCCCTCAATAATAATTCAATTTATTTTTTAATTTTAAAATTAATTCCAAACTGAAAGTAAGAATAAAAGTAATGAAAGTAAGAATAAAATGAAAGTAAATAAAGTAATAAAATGAAAGTAATGAAAGTAAGAATAAAAATCTCCCAAAACCCACATTATAGGTGGGGGTCAGGAAGATTGTGGACTGCTTTGGGATCCCCAGAGGTGGGAGTCAGTTTTATGGTCCCTCCTAAAATAATAATTCAATTTATTTTTGATTATTAAATTAATTCCAAGCTGATAAATATCAAGAAAAATCCCATKAGCTTACCCAAACTCCAACATGATAGAGGAGTTTGGAAGTGAAGGGTCAGTTTTGGGGTCCCTGGATGCTGAAGGTAAATTTTGGGGTGCCCTCCCAATAATTATATATATTGTTAATCTTAAACTGAATTCCAAACTGAAAAATCAGAAGAAATTGGAAGACATCTGTCCTCTCTCCATGTGTCCCATCACCAACCAGGTGCTCCCCTATGAGCCCCCYGAAATTCTAATGAAAAGGGGGGTTGGAGACCAGAGGTCAGGTTTGGGGTGCCCTGCCACAACTTAAATAAAAATAAATTGAATTATTAGTTTCCAAGATGAAAAAGAGCAACAAAACCTTCATCAGCCCTCCAAAATCCCCCATTATGGGGTGACTGGGGGATCAGAGGGCAGTTTTGAGGTACCCCCCTGGCAGCCTCATGTGTCCTGCAGCACATGGCTGTTTCAGGAGGGTCAGGGGGCAGTTTTGGGGTACCCACCTGGCAGCCCCACAG
>NW_026623941.1:216291-222638 GCF_030028575.1 Malurus melanocephalus | reverse complement strand
GGTACCCACCTGGCAGCCCCTACAGCAGGTATGTATTTCAAGGGTGTTGGGGTCAATTTTGGGGTACCCACTATGCAGCTGCACAGCAGGTGAGTGTTTCACGGGTGTTGGGGTCAATTTTGGGGTACCCACTATGCAGCCGCACAGCAGGTGGGTGTTTCACGGGTGTTGGGGTCAATTTTGGGGTACCCACCTGGCAGCCCCACAGCAGGTAGGTATTTCAAGGGTGTTGGGGTCAATTTTGGGGTACCCACTATGCAGCCGCACAGCAGGTGGGTGTTTCAAGGGTGTTGGGGTCAATTTTGGGGTACCCACCTGGCAGCCCCCCGTGTCCTGCAGCACTCCCTGGAGCAGTCGGATGTACTGGGCAGCTGCCCGCAGTATGTCGGCCTTGCTGGGCCGGCGGTCCCGTGGCACCAGCGGTACCAGTGTCCGGAGCTGGGAGAAGCCACTGTTGAGATTCCGGATCTGAAGCACACAGGGACACTCAGGGACCCGGTTAGAGACTGATGGGGAACCCCAAAGGGACCCCAGTTAGAAACTGAGGGAGATTCCAAGGGGACATGGTTGGAAACTGTGGGGGGACCCAAAAGGGACCCCAGTTAGAGGCCAYGAGAGGACACCAAGAGCCCTGAGTTAGACCAGGACCCCCCCAGGATGAAACTGGGCTCCCCCAAGATTACACCAGAAACCCCCTAGGATTCAACTGGCCTCACCAGGATCAAAACAGATCCTCCAAAATCAAAACTGGGGTCCCCCCAGAATTAAACCAGTCCTCCCCCAGGATTYAAYTGCCCCCCCAGRATTAAAGYAGGTCCCTYGTAAGAATCAAACTGGGATCTCCAGGATTAAACTGGGCTCTGCAAGATTGAACTGGGGCCTTTAAAMGTTTAAACAGGGCTCCCYAGAATTAAAGTMGGTCCCTCGTAGATTCAAACTGTGACCCTTYTAGAATAAAACTGGGCTCCCCAGATTTAAACTAGGCCCCTCCCAGAATTAAAACGGAGACCCCAAAAATTAAACCASCCCCTTCCATGATTAATCTGGGCTCTCCTAGAGTTAAAATGAGGCCTTTAAATTAGGATTACACTGGGCTCATCAGGACTAAATATCACYCTCCTAGAATGAAATAGAGACTTCAGAATTTAACTGTGGCCCTTCTAGAATAAAACTGGCACCTCCTAGATATAACTGGGYTTACCAGAATTAAAGCATCCCCTTCCAGGATTAAATTGGACCACCCCAGAATTAAGTTTGGGTACTTGGGATTAAACCAACCCCTCCAGGATTAAAATGGATCCCATAATTAAACTCTGTCCCTCACGACTAAATTGGGGTTCCCAAGATTAAACTGGGGTTTCTCCAGGATTAAACCAGATTTCATTGCATTAAAACCAAACGCCTCTTCCCCAGCATGAAAATGGGCTCTTCAGAATTAAACTCAGCCCTCCTAAAATTTAACCAGAACCCCCCCACGATTAAACTGATAACACAGGATTAAATCAGGCTCTCCTGAAATTTACCTGAGGCCCTCCAAGATTAAACCCACCTCCCAAATAAGTCCCTCTGGATCACCCTTGTGGTGGCACCTCCAGTGTCCCCACATAGAGCAGCCCCGGGTGCCACCACGACGTGACACAGCCCCGAGGGCACGGTTTGGGGGGGTTCGGCAGGTTCTGGGGTACCTCACCCTCTCTCTCTCCTTGGCGTTGGCCGCCTGCCGCCGCTCCAGCGCCTCGGCCGGGTCCCCGGTGGGCTCGTACGCACCGGCAGGGCCGCGCCTCAGGCGGGCGATGGCGGCCGGCTGCGGCAGGGGCCCGAAGCGCTGCCTCAGGAGCCCCTCCAGCACCTCGGGGGGCGGCGTGGGCTGCAGGACCCCCGGGACCGCTGAGGGCTGCGGGACCCCCGGGACCCCTGAGGGCTGCGGGATCCCTGAGGGCTGCGGGATCCCTGAGGGCTGCGGGATCCCTGAGGGCTGCGGGACCCCTAAAGGCTCCGGGACCCCCGAGGGCTGTGAGATCCCTGAAGGTTCCGGAACTCCTGAGGGCTGTGGGACCCCCGGGACCCCTGAGAGCTCTGGGACCCCTGAAAGCTGTGAGATCCCTGAGGGCTCTAGGACCCCTGAAGGCTGTGGGACCCCCAGAGACCCTGAGGGCTGTGAGATCCCTGAGGGCTGCGGGACCCCCGGGACCCCTGAGGGCTGTGAGATCCCTGAGGGCTCCGGGACCGCTGGCAGCTCCGGGACCCCCGGAGACCCTGAGGGCTCTAATATTTCCGAGGGCTCCAGAATCTCCAACCACACCCCAGCTCCACCGGGCTCCCCCATCCCAGGAAAGGACTAAAGGACACCACTGAGCTAAGACTCAAAATAAGAGGCAATTTGTGGAAAACGGCCTTAAATAGCCAGGACCAAACGAGGCACAGGTGGAACTCGTCTGGGCCTGATGAGCTCTGGCTGTGCCTCAGTTTCCCCTATTCACCATCCCAGCCTGATATCCACAAAGCCCTGAGCCCACAGAAGCCTCCTAGAATGTCCCCCCAAAAACTATCCTGAGGGGCTTGGCACTGATGGGCACCTGGATTCCCTCCAGAGAGACATGCATTGAATTGAGAGGCCTCGTGTATGCTTCAAAATGTGGGAAGAACATCTGGGTGGGGAAAATAGAAATATGGTGTTTAATAACATAAGGCCTGGCTCGGTAGGTGGCAGTGTTAGTCTCTGACATGCTGGAAAACTCAGGGAAGCTGGAAAAACATGGTAAAACCTCCCGTTTTACCCCCAAAAAGAAATAGGTCAGGTCACCTTTTGTTATCCACCATAGGGGGAACCTCRTCCCAGTCCCACCACCAGGATGGATTTTCCCTTCCCTCTGGTGTTTTCATGGGGAAAAGCTCTCCAAGGGGGCTCATCCTGCTTTTTCTGGGGGCTCCAGAAGGGAGTGAGTGTTCTGTGGTGTGTGCAGGGTATGGATGTGTCCCCTGTGCAGGCTTGGGGCTGCTGTGCCTTAATTTCCCCAAACCTGGAAACACCTGTGGGGGCTGRATATCATCCCCAGCTGCTCTGGGATCCTGGAAGTTGTTCTGTGTCCATGAAGAGAGTGAAGGTGTGGAGCAAATTGTAAAGAAACCCTTAAATGACCCTAAAATAAGCCTCAGAGGCACCTGGAAGTTAATTGAGGTTTTTCTAAGAACTTAGAAAAACCCAATTTTCTTCTCTTTAATRCTCTATAATGAGCTTCCCTATCCCGCAGCAGGCTCTGGATAATCCCATTATTKCTGCCCCGATCTGGGCTAAATTCCGGTATCTGACAAATTAATCTGAGGGCAGGGAGGTGTAAAGTCACCCCAAAAATGGGTCTGTGCCCAGCTGCTCAGCTGGTTCACCATGGGGAGCATCTGTGAGGGTTGAACCAGCTGGGGGTTGTTCGTTTGGGTGTTGGGAAAAGCTGGGAAATGCTCCAGGTAGGATGGAGGGGAATTAAATATTGAGRGAAAAATGAGGGGTAAGGAGTGCAGAAGGGACTGGTGGAAATGGGGTTTGCAGGGATTGTTCTTTGAGGTGATATGAATGGAGTCAGTGTGGAAGGAATTGGGGATTTGGGTTATTTGGGGTCACAGTTATTTGAGGTGTCATGGTTATTTGGGGTCACAGTTATTGGAGGTGTCATGGTTATTTGGGGTCACAGTTATTGGGGGTCAGGGTGTTTAGGGGTCACAGTTGTTAGTGACCTCATTTTTGGGGTCGTGGTTATTAGGATTTGGGGTTACTAGGGGACGCAGTTACTATGGGTCATGTTTTTAGGGCTCCTTTTTAGGGGTCACTAATAATAGAAGTCTGCAGTATTGGGTGTCACRGTTATTAGGAGCCAGGGTTTTTAGGGGTGATGATGATTAGGAATCATGAGTTTTAGGGGTCACAATTATTGAGGGTCACATTTGGGCCATGATTGTCAGGGCCCGTGGGTTTTAGGGTTCATGTTTTTTAACATGTTGCTAAAGACCATAATTTTTGGGGTCACATATATTATGGACTGCATTTTTTAGGGGTCATGTTTATTAGGGATCATGGTTTTTTAGTGGCTTTGGTTTTTGGGGGTCATTCTTTTTAGGGGTCACRGTTACTAGGGACCACACATTTTAGGAGTTATGGGTTTTAGGGGTCGTGATTATTGGGTCACAGTTCTTAGGGGTCACATGAGTCACGTTATTAGGGAACATGTTTTCTTGGGGTCACAGTTATTAGGGTTTGGGGTTAATAAGATCATGATTATTCGAGACCATGGTTTTTAGGGGTCAGGTTTAATAGAGGGGGTCACAGTTTTAGGAGTTACAATTATTAGCATTTGGGGTTATTGGCTATCATGGTTTTTAGGGGGCACAGTTATTAGGGCCCATTTTTTAGGGGTCACTATTTTTGGGGGGATCACTGTTATTAGGGACTTCATTTTTCACAGACTGTGTTTTTTAGGAGTGACAGTTATGAGAGGGCAGGATGATGAGGTGTCCAGTTAGGGATGGGAGCTTGAAAAAACATCATCCCAGCAGCCCTGGGGGTGATGTTTTGGGAATGCTATTTTGCAACCCTTCAGGCTCAGTTATCYCTCTCATTTTCCTTCTCTGAGTGTGGACAGAGCAGGAACCTGCTTCCAACACCCCATCCCAGGATGTTCCCTAAATCCACRTGTCTCCATCCCACCCACCCTAACGCCAATGATCCRTTGAGGATTTGACGTTTGCTGATATCATGAGACTGGAAAAATGACCAGTGGGTTTCCAGTTACAGCAGCGGGGTGGCCTGGGAAGGTCAGGGAAGGGGGACGGTGCCAGGGCTAATCCGGAGCTGGGGCAGCTGTTGGCATGGGATTAAACCCAATCCTTCCTGGCATGGTCCCAAACGTCTCAGAAGTGGCTGGTCCCTGCCAGAGCTGCCAGCCTCATGCTGGCTCCATAGTGCCCAGAGCCCRGCCATGAATGGGGAGAGTGGGAATCAAACTCCAAAGGGGTTTTTGGAGCTGTGGCAACACCTCTGGCCACTTCTACCTCTCCGTCCTCCTCGTTGTGCTGCCAAACACATCCCAAGACACCTGCTCTACCGGGAAGCTGCACCCCACAATTTCTGGCATCATTCATAACCAAGGGTYGAGCCTGGGCTGGCGACAGGATCCCCATCCTGCTACCAGTGGGTTCTGGGTGCCCAGGGACAGGCTCGCAGCCGCCAGTGCAGGGAAATGCAGGAGAGTAGGTATCAATATGGACAAGGAAGCTCCTGGAAAACTTTTATCCTGGTATTAAAGCCATGAAATCATCTTTCCTGCTGCAATCGGTGCTGCTAGTGACATCAGGACCACATCTCCCAAGTATCTTATCTTTGCCAAACATCCTGGTGCTCCAATGTGAGACAGAGTCTTCTTCTGGCTCGGTTTTCCCGGCTCACCCAGAAATTTGAAGGGATGTGTGTGAGCGAATTCCAGAGGCTGCATTTGCATCCAGCCCTGGGGCTGATATTGTAGGATTTGTGGCTGAATGKGTTCCCATTGGACGTCCGAGGGTCGGAGAGACGTTCTGGGAGACATCCCAGGGGCATCCTAGGCGGCATCGCCATCCTGCTACCCCCCCAAGCACTCGCTCCTCCACCCCCTCCTTACAAAAGGATTATTTATCCTCTTTTTGTAATGAAGAGCAGGGGGTGGGGCGCCGCGGGGTGGGGATTGTCCCGGCCACCCACTGAGATTGCCGGGAGTCCCGTGTTGGGAAGGGGCACGTCTCACCCCCGCCATGCCTGGATTATCCATGGGGCGGAAGGGACAATAAAGGGATTTATGGGCATGGCGAGGATTCCGGCAGGGACAGCCGGGCTGTGGGGCTCGGCATCGCTTGGATCCCTTCAACCCGACCCAATATTYCAGGGGGATATTAGACAATCCTGGCTAGGTTAAATCCAAATAATGCCTAAAATTCTGCTGGGATTGGTGGGAGGGAGCAAATCCGAGGCAAGCAGCGATGCTCCCACCTCACGTCTCCCACCACCCAACGCTCGCGGTTCAGTGATTTTCTYATTGCTGGAGATTCCCGGGAGGTGGATGGCAGAGCCGGAGGGCTGGTGCTGTTCCTGCCATGCCGGCCGCGGTCGGAGTGGGATGAACAAAGGTGGCTCTGTCCTCCCCGGGTGAAGGAGTCTTTGTACAAGCTGCGGGCGGCAGAGGGAGGATCCCGTACTGGAGCAGCCGGAGTTTTCCCCGTCAGAGCGCAGAGCAATTTTTGGAGATAAAAGAAGTTTCCATTGGATGAAGGCACTGCCAAACCCTCATCRCGAGGCAGGTGGATGCGGGGACAGCTTTGGGTAGGGG
>NW_026623941.1:181554-216104 GCF_030028575.1 Malurus melanocephalus | reverse complement strand
GGGGCTGAAGTTGGGACAGGAAAGGGATTGGGGATGAGATGGGGACAGGAACCAGGATGGTGTACAGGATGGGGATGGGGATAGGACAAGGATGAAACAGAGACAGGGAGCAGGACAGAGATGGTGACAGGGATGATGAGGATGGGGATAGGGATGGGGATAGGGATAGGGATAGGGATAGGGATAGGGATAGGGATAGGGATAGGGATAGGGATAGGGATAAGGATAGGGATAGGGATAGGGATGAGGATGGGAATGAAGATGGCACTGGACCAGGATGGGGACAGGGATGGAGTCAGGGATAGGGATGGGGAATGGGGACAGAATGGGGATGAAATGGGAACAGGAACCAAGACAGGGATGGGGTCAGGGATGAATAAGGGAACTGGACAGGAACTAGGATTGAGATAGGGATAGTGACAGGGATGGGGAAGGGTTTGGGAATGGGATAGGGACCAGGATGGGGACAAAGATGGTGTCAGGGATGGGGATGAGGATGAGTTGGAACCAGCAAGAAAGACAGATTGTGGCAGGGATGGGGATGGGAGCAGGTTTGAGATGGGGTTGAAGATAGAGATGGGGGACAGGGCAGGGATGAGGATGGACATGGGAATGGGATTGGGACAGGGATTAGGGCACCGATGGGATAGGGACAAGGACCAGGATGGGGGCAAGGATGGGGACAAGTATGGGGACAAGGATAGGATGGGTATGGGAATAAGATTGGGACAGGAATCAGGATGGTGATAGAGGCAGGGATGAGGACAGGGATGGGACTGGGGCTGGAGCTCAGATCTGCCTTGTCCCCCCCAGCTCACACAGCACCTGACCAAAGGCTGGGGCTGAGCTCAGCACCTGGACTAAGATTTAGCTCTAGGTTTAACCCTCAGCCTGCCTAGGTGATGCCTAAACCCAGCCTGGAGCCTGCTGCTCCCAAATCCAAGCATTGCCCCTTCTCTCAAGCCYGTCCCTCTCTGTGATGGGAAAACCTGGGACTGCAGCTCCATCCTTCTCCTCCCTGACAGCAATTCTTGCCCTTCCCATCCCMAATAACCCTCCAGCTCTGGCTGCTAGTGCTGCTGGGCCCTCCGAGCTGGATAATCTCTGTTAGCATTAATAAATGAATCAACCTTAACCCTCTTTGCCTGGCAGCTCCTCTCCAGCAGCGGGGAGAGGGGCCCTGCGTGCCCACTGTCACGTAGGGATGGACCCACAGAGCCACGGGCTGGGGGAGGAGCCAGGCAGCTCTTTTCCTCCTCTTTTATCCCTCATCTGGGTTTTTGGAATTCTCCAGGACTCTCAAAGYTCCATGCAAGTGGAGGAGCTGCCGCTGCTGCCATAGCAGATGCTGCAGATCCCAATTAAGCCCTTTTCCGGGTCAGATCCATGTGGGAGGCCACGTGTCCCTGTCCCACGTGTGCCCTCACACGCAACACACATTTGCACACGCATGATGTGTCTCCAGCAGGCTTAGGGCCGTCCGGACTCATTCCGCCTCAGGGCTTCCAGCCCCACTGAACACATCCATCTCACCCTACCAGGGGTTTTTCCATTTTATTTTCCCTCTCTGGCAAAWAAAGAAGGGAGGATTCATCAGTAAAACTCTCTGCACTGAAATTTGGGCTGGGGGCAAGCGAGGTCACCCCCACAGGGACAGMGTAATGTGAGGCTGATCCATGATTTGGCTGCTCCTTATTGCTGTGCCAAGGAGTGCGGAACGGAGGGGTTCTCCGTGGGGGTGTCACTGCGGGGCACGAGGAGCCCAAACCCTCTGCAGAGCATCTCATCCCAGACAGCTCTGTCATTCTCATCCCAAGGCTCCGGGATTACACCACTGCTGCTAAAATCCCGTCTTCATCCGCGCGGTGCCCAGCCAATGACCTCGGCGCTGGCACGCAGGGCCTTCCTCCGCAGGGATCAGAGATGATAAAGCCCTCCCAGACTCAGCTCGGTGCGGTGAGGGCTCAGTCTCAGCAAACCATTGTGGATGCTCCAAGGATGACGTCCATGCACACAGAGAACGGGATGGACAGCGAAAGCTTCACCCAGGTAAGGGGATTTTCTCCCCAGATTCAGGATTGTGAGGGAGTTTGTGCTTCTTTATGCCTGGATGAGGATGTACRATGGATGCAGTGCAAAGGGCTGGAAGGGGAGCAGCTGTGGGTGTGAAGGGATCGCGGGATGGATGCTGGGGAATAGTTGATGGCAGGGTGGAGGGGAGTTGTTTCTCAAAGCTACGGCCTTGAGCCAGGTGGGGTGATGTCGGAGCAAGATGGGATGTAATATATGGGGCATTTTTCTGCCTGTCAGAGTGAATTGGTGGAAACACATGTATCTGGGGGCTTTGAGCTGTGATCATTCTGTCAGGGAGTGAGGGAGATGCTGCCTGTGCTGAGCAAGTATCCCAGGAGAGCCCAGCTCTGCTCCTGCATCCCAGAGAGACCTCTGGGCTGGACTTAAGAATTGTTCTGGRCTTGGGGTACCTGGGGTGCAGCAGCAGTGCCATGGCTTTTGGCTGGGATTTTGGAGGGGCAGGAGGTGGGTTCCCAGCCCCTCTCTCCCCTGTGCGTCACCCAAACTCGAAGGATGGGCTGGCAGACACATCCATCCGCAYGTGGCTTTGCCATGCTGATGTGGTYGCTGGTCCCTGCCTGTGTGGTGACTTTCCCAGGGCACCACATGGGTGAAGGGTGAGATTCTGTCACAGCCGTGCACCTGCGTCTTCCTCAAATCCAGGTTTTGGGTTATTTACTCCAATCAGTTGGGAAAGATTTCACAGGGGTCGGTGCAAGCTGGGTGTGGCTGTGGCATGGGACCATCGGGGTGGTCATCCCACTCCCAGATGAGACCCCTGGGATCCAGCTTCTCRCACCCGCAGCGCTGGGAGAAAGGATGAGGGTCCCATGGCAGAGGCGAGGGAAAAACCCCTAGCACTGAGCATTTCCTGCCCGGTCTCGCTCATGTCCCTTCTCTGGTTTGGTGGCATCAGGGACGTGGCATGTCCCACGCCATGGGAGGTGGCAGTGCCCACGGAAAGTGCCCCAGGGATGCAGGAGAAACCTCCCCTTTCCGCTGCGATTGGGAAAGTGCTGCACGCGGGACTTGCTCATCCCAGGGCGGAGTGACTCAGGGTCCTGTGTCCTGACCGGGACTTCTGACCTCGGAGCTGTGCCAGGTTTTGTGGCAGYTGGCACAGCCCCTCTGGGATGCAGGATGGTCCTCAGCTCTCCCTTCCTTTGGCCATGCTGGCTTTTGGGGAAAGGATTCCCCCCTCCTTCCTGCCACAGCTCCAGTATCCAGGCTTTGGAAGCTGGACTGGGACTTTTGGGACCTTCTTGGGACTTTGGGGACCTTCCTGGGATGTTGGAGACAGTGTGGCTCCTGGGAGTGGAAGGGGACAGACATCTCCTCTCCCCTCCCTGTGGTGTCATGGGGCTGATCCCGTGGAGCATCCAAYGGATCAGGAGATGTTTGATGGAGCTGGCGGGCTCATCTACATCTGGATGAGCTGACACTGCCTCGAGGGAGGTCTGGTCAGGCCAATGTCATCTTCACGGTGCRGTGATTTGGGAGGAGGCAACAGGACATGCAGGGCGGGAGCTGGGAAYGGAAGGGGAAAACGGGATGTGCCAGAATGGAGTGTCTCACTACAAAATCCCCCTGGGCAGAGGGGGCTGYGTGGGGATAGAGCTGACCCCAAGGTTGAAGATCATCACCAGCAGAGAGTAGCCACCACAAGGGGATGGTGGCYACAAGCAAGGAGTGGTGACTATCACTGGAGGAGGGTTGTTGTCACCGATCGAGAGTGACCATCACTAATGAAGGGTGGCCAGCACCACTCCAGGATGGCTGTCATTAGTCATGGATGGCCATCTCCAGTGGATGGTGGCCATCACCTCCARTCCCCTCCTGGCACAGGTCTAGTGACCCCCATGCCACCTACTCATACCCATCTCTGGGTGTCATTTCCCAGGCAAACCCCCTTCCCAGCCCTTCCTCCTGTCCTGGCTGGTGGCCTTGGTAGCTTTCAGGGTCATACAGGGTTGTGGGAGCAAGGGAAGAGCCGGAGCAGTGTGTCAGTGACACGTGAGGACACTAAAATTAGGCAGCTCCAGCTAATCTAATTTAATCTCCCCTTTTCCGTCCATTCCATGGAGATTAACCTGGCGAGTTGGGTGGGAAGCCAGGCTATGGGAGCTGGGGCGGCCCAGCCCAGGGGCATCCAATCTGACCCCCAGGGAATCCCTCTGGCTGTTTTGGGGARGGGWGGCTGTGGAGGGTGACAAACCCAARCTRGGGGTTTGGGGTGGGCTAGAAATTGGTCTGGCATTATGACATCTGCAGAGGAGAAGCAGTAGGATGGACAGGTAGATGGATGGATTCCCACCACCCCCAACGTGGGCAGGGGCACAATCCTCCTCTCCCTCTCCCTTCATGGAGCAGTTTGGGATGGGTGAGTGCCCTCCCTCTCCGCAGAGCCAGGGAAAGGCTGTTTCACCCAGCTCAGCCCAAGGTCACGCGCTCATCCTGTGGCTGCCGAAGAAAGAAAAGTTCTCCGACCGGTTTTCTATTCCCGGCCCCGTGTAAGGGCTGGGTCCAGCCAAGTTCCAGGTTTCCGGTGCTTTGGGTGACAGGGCAAAGTCAATAACTGGTCACCGGTGTCATCCTGATGCCGATGGGTTCGTGGGGATGTGTGTGTCTGTGTCCGTGTCCAATGAAACCTCRTTGAAAACTATGTAGAGCAACGCTGGAGCGATGAATCATGGGGCAGGTGATCCAGATGAGTTCATGACTCTCCTGGAGTGGCTCCAGCCCCAAGATCATCCTAGCTGCTCTGTGCTTGGATGGTCGAGTTCCAAATTCCTCTATCCCCACCTGTGCCTCAGTTTCCCTGGTATAAAAGTGGGATATGACCCTCACTGGGTTCCCAATGGTCTCCTGGGAGTCCCCAAAAGCAGCAGTGTTCCAGGGGGTCTTTGCCTGTGCTGAGGGTCAGTTTGGTCCCAGGGCTCCAGGATGCTCCATCCCTGCTCTGGCTGCTGGGCACAGCTCTTCCTTGGGCTCTGACATTGTTATTACTGCATCACTCGTCCTTAAGGAATCACATTAGAGAAATTAGAGCCGGTTGTAACTCCAATCCCTACAATCAGCTGCTTCCTTTTCCTACGGAACCTGGCATTAAATGCTGATAGATTATTAAAAGCCCACGTGGAGCCGGGAAGCAGCTGGGATGCCTTGAAAAGATTTCCATTGGGAGATTTATTCCATGAAAGGACTTCCAAGAAACCAATTGAAAAAGCTCAAATTAAAAAAAAAAATACTTTATTTAGAGGAGCTGGTTGAGCAGAGTCCAGCTCTTCCTGACTTTTCCCGACGAGGGTGTTATCTGGCAAATCAATGGAGTCTTGGGAAATATATTCCCTGAATAAACTGATTTTGTGGGACAGAAGGATGAGACAGGTCCCTCATTTTGCACAGACAGTCGCTTCCTTCATCCAGCCAGGCCGGCGGCAGATGGGGAAGGCGGACAGATGTGTCCAGCTATTTTTAGGCTCAAACGCTGCTTTAATTTCCACTCAACCACAGAGAATTTGGCTTTTTAGGGTAAAAAAAAAAAAAACACTGGATGAGAGGGTAAATTGAAATGTAGGGGCAGCGACAGAGATTAATGGAATATCCTGAGTTGGAAGAGCTCCACAAGGATCATTGAGTCCAAATCCTAAAATGCATCAGGTCACGGTCCAAGGATTTGACCAAAATGCTTGACAGATTCACCGTGGGTCCAGCAAGACTGGATCCTCCAGGAAAAGGTGTCTGGTAGCAGGATTGTCTTGGCTCTGGTTTGGGCTGCTTCTCCCCCTCTTTCCTTTGAAATGGAGTCACAAGTCCTCGAACAAAAAAYACCAAAATGATGTAAATGGCCTTGTAGAAAGGACTCTTGAGAGGGTGAAGGCAAGAAGAGCCGGAGCTGCTCCGAACTGGTTGGGAAAGCGGCGGGAGCAGGCAGACGGGTTGGGTAACTCCTGCCCCAGGGCTGCTGGGACCGGCTCTGCTGGGAGGGGGAAGCGGGAGCCGCTCCGGAGGGCCAGGACGTGCCGTGGCCCTCGTAGGGCTCTGGGCTACCAACACCTGGCTGCAGCGTGCGGACTCCCAGACGGAGCCGGGATGGAGGCGAGGAGAAAGGCGGGATGGTGGAGGCACATCCCAGCCCCACTGCCGCTTCCAAACGATGCTTCCCAAGGTTTTCGGGGTGCAGCGGGCACCCACTGCGGTCCGTGGCTGCGCACGGGGAGCGGGACACGCGGGCGTCGCAGCGAGCGCCACGGGCCGMGGGCTGATGGATGCGACCTGACGGGTGCACAGGGCCGCGCACGTTCACACACATGTGACAGCAGCCGGGCACACCGGGGCGGGGAGCGGCGGCTGCGTGCGCGGACACACACACGGGCTGCGGGCACGGACACACACACGGACTGCGGGCACGGACACGGACACACACACGGGCTGCGGGCACGGACACACACACGGGCTGCGGGCACTGACACACACACGGACTGCGGGCACTGACACGCACACGGACTGCGGGCACGGACACGCGAGCTGCGGCACACGCATGGTGCACCCCCAAACACAGCCCCCCGGTAGATTCCACTGAGCACCCTCCCTGCACCCCCAGTACACCCCGATGGACCCTCCTCCCAGTGCACCCCAACCCCTCATTGCACCTCCGCGTGCACCCCCAACCCTCCCAATGCACCCCTGATGCATCCCCCAGTACAACACCAACCTTCAGTAGCCCCCAATGCCCCTGCAATGTAACACCCAGGGCACCCCCAGCCCCCCCAATGCACCCCCCATGCACCTTCCCAGTACAAACCAGTGCATGACCTCCAGTACACCCTAATTCATCCCTCGGTGCRACCCCAACCCCCCTAATGCACCCCCGATGCACACCCCTGTACCCCTCGATGCACCCCCCCAGTGCATCCCCAGCCACACTAGTGCATGCCCAGTGCCCGCCCCCACAGTGCACTGCCAGCCCCCTGTACACCCCCGTGCACCCCCAGTCCCTTCAGTGCATCCCCAATTCCCAGTGCACCCTCACTGCACCCCCAGTCCACCCTCCCAGCACCCTGCAGTTCAGCCCTCCAGTGCCCCGTCAGCTCCCCACTGCAACCTCCGTGCCCTCCTCAGCGCACTCACAGCCCCCGGTGCACCCCCAATATACCCCCACTTTGTGCAGACCCCTTTGTATAACCCAGCCCCCCCCAGTGTCCCCAATGCACCTCCCAGCTGCACCCTCAGTGCCCACCCCAGYGCACTCCCAGCCCCGGCAGTGCTCCCTTTGCGTCCTCCCAGTGCACCCCCAGACCCGTCACTGCACCCCCAAAGCACCCCTCCCCTGCACCCCCAGCACATCCAGTGCCCCCTATATACTGCCCACTGCAGCTCCAGCGCCCATCCGAGTGCATTCCCGGCCCCCCCGAGCATCCCCAGCCCACCATCGCACTCTCACTGCCTTCTCCACTGCACTSCCATCCCCTCAGTGCCCACCCAGCACATCCCCAGCCTTCTCAGTACCAGCCCAGTGCACACCTCCAGTGCATGCCYCCATCTCCCCAGTGCACCCCCAATACACCTACCCAGCGCATGCCCAGCCCCGCAATGCCAACCCCAATACACCCTCCCACATTCACCCAATGCAGTCCCCGACTGCGCTCCCACCCCGGCAATGCAAGCCCCGGTGCAAGCTGCGGTCCTTCCAGTACCCCCCYAATCGTCCCCAATACACCTTCCCACTGCACACCCGGGCTCCCAGTGCCCCCCTCAAAACACCCTCGCAGAGCACCCTCGCACCTCTCACTGCACCCTCAGTGCCCAGCCCAGCGCACCCCCTGACCCTGCACTGCACCCCCAGTCCCCAATGCCCAGCCCAGCGCACCCACTAACCCTGCAGTGAACCCCCAGCCCCCAATGCCCAGCCCAGCGCACCCACTGACCCTGCACTGCACCCCCAGTTCCCAATGCCCAGCCCAGCGCACCCCCTGACCCTGCACTGCACCCCCAGCCCCCAATGCCCAGCCCAGCGCACCCCCTGACCCTGCACTGAACCCCCAGCCCTCAGTGCCCAGCCCAGCGCAGCCACTGACCCTGCAGTGAACCCCCAGCTCTCAGTGCCCAGCCCAGCCCTTCCCCAGTTCACCCCTCCAGTGCACCCCCGGACCTCTCACTGCACCGCCACTGCAACCCCATTTCCCCAATGCACCGTCCAGTGCCCCCCCAGCGCTCTTTCAGCCCTCCCCGATGCATTCCCAGCGCATTCCCAGCCCCCCCGGTGCCCCCCCCGGTGCCCCCTCCGTGCCCTCTCGGTGTCCCCCCGGTGTCACCCCCCACGCCCTGCCCCGGGCCCCGCCCCTCCGCGCGCGCCGGGCACACACCCTCGCGGCGCGGCCAATGGGGAGCGGCGGCGGGGCCGCGTCAGCGGGGCCGGGGGAACCTCCTCAATGAGCCCGATTGGCGCGGGGAGCGCGCCGCGCTGCCGGGGCCGCTCCGCACCGACCGCCGCTCCGCACCCTCCGCACCCGCCATGATCGCATCGCACCTCCTCGCTTACTTCTTCACCGAGCTCAACCATGACCAGGCGCAGAAGGTGAGGGGGGGAGGCGCAGCGCGGGACAAAGGGACCGCGAGGGTGAAAGTGGGGAGGGGGGAGGAAAAAAATAGAGAGGGAGGGGGAAAGGTGAAAAGGGAAAAGTGAAAAGGAGAAGAAAAAGAGGAAGGGGGGAAAAAGGGGGAGGAAGGACGGGAAAGGGAAAAGAAAAAGAAAAAGCGGGGGGAAAAGGATGGGTAAAAGTAAAGAAAAAAAACGGAGGGAAAAGGAGAAAGACAGTAAAGAGGAAAAAGAAAAGGAAAAGGGAAGGAAAGTGGAAAGGGAAATAAGGGAGGAGAGGAAGAAGAATGAAGGAAAGAAGAGAGGGGGGACAAAAGTTGAAAAAAGAAAGTATGTAAAAAGAAGGAGGAAAAAAGAAAGAGAAAGGTAAAAGTAGAGGAAAGCAGTAAAAAAGGAGGGGGAAAAACTGAAAAAAAAAAAGTAAATGGGAAAAAAAAAAGAAAAAAGCAAAAAGGGAAGGAAAAAAAAACTTTTAGAAAGGGAACAGGAGGCAAAATAACTCGAGAGCGGAGGGGAACGGGGCGCAGCGGGCCGGGCCGGCGGGCGGAGGCCCCAGCGCTGCCCGGCCGGGGCCGCGTGCGGTACGTGCCGCGGCTGCGGGACCCCGCGTGGCCGGGCGGAGGAGGAGGAGGAGGAGGAGGAGGAGGAGGAGTAGAAGGAAGGGGGGGATCTCCGTGTCTCTCCCCCGCCGGAGCCGCGACCCCCGCGGCCGCCCCGCGCAGCACGTGTCGCCGCTTCCCGCCGGCGCGGAGCATCCGCGGGCGCGGAGCATCCCCGGGAGCCGGTTCCTCCGTTCCCCCCCTCTCCCAGGGCAACCAGCCGGGGCCGCCGCGGGGAGCGGGGTCAGCCCGGGGCACGAGACCGGAGGTGGTACTCTCACCCTCCTGTTCCCCACTCTGTGTCCCCCCAGCCCAAACCTCGTGTGTCCCCCCATTCCTGCCCTGACAGCGATGGAGAGCACCTTCCTGTCTCCCGTTCCATTAATTCTGGGGTTCTGAATCCTTAATTTTGGGGTTATGAATCCTTAATTTCGGGGTCCTGAACTCCCCGAGCCTGTTCCCAGACTGCAACCCCATGCAGCAGCGTCCCGTTGGGATGCATGGGGTATTGGTCACCCCCAGTTCCTAAGTTCCGGCATTGGGAAAGCTCGAGTGTTCCTGTTCTCCCATGGCTGGTGAAACAGCCGGCCTTTGTCTGGCCAGGACAGCGTTTAGGCTGGGCTTAATAAATTATTCCTGGAGAAAAAATGCTGGATGGGAGAGAATGCAGAGGCTCAGGCTCTTCCTGCAGTGCTCCGCTGGTATCTGGGAATAGGGCAGAGGGGATTTCATCTGTGATTCCTGACACTGGGAAGCGCTCGGGATTTGCTGATGTAAGTGTGAGGTGGTCGGGCTTTGCAAATACTGCCATAAAAAAATGAGGAGGATGCTTGGARTGCCCTGGGATAACCCTGGAGATGCCACTGGGGAAGTGAAACTTGCCACGTTGGCCCTTCACCGGTGTTAAATAGGAAGGGAAAACAAGGCAGGACATTAAAAAAAAAAAAAAAACAACCCAAACGAAGTGCAGGGAAAACTTCCCGACGCAAAGYGATCCGTAAGGAAATACGGGCTCGGCTTCTCCCTCCGCTCGCCAGTGGCCCCGGGGTTGTGCAACAGCCAAATCCACGGGAAGGGGTTGTGTAACCCGACGGCAGAAATAGGCCAGCGGCACAGCCCGGCTCCGGGCTCCGGGCTGCTCACGCCTCTCTTCCTTATCGGGAGTGGGAATAATGGAGAGGGAAAGCTTGGATGGAGGAATTTGCCCTCCATACCCACTGGGAAAAGGGTGTGTGAAGCCTCAGCAACCGGCTTCGTTTCCGTCCTGGCTCCAAAATGCAAATAAAAAAGGTTGTTGAGATGTGAGGGAGGGAAAAATAAAATATCCAGGAGCCGCCRGCTGGAGCTCGGGATACTGTGGGAGAAGGCACTGCCCTCCCAGCCACCTCCACAACTGGATTKCTCTGGGATATTTTTAAACAAATTCCTGTGAATCCTCCCGGTGAGGCAAAGCTGGGAGAGAGCATGGAGCTCAGCTCAGCTCAGGGAGAGCAGGAAGAAGCCAGCTGTCCAACCTGGCTTCTTCCACCATGGTTGTAAAAATTATTCCTGGTTTATAAATGTCCCCTCGCAATGGGAAAAGGCCGGGGGGAGTCCCCCGGCGTAGGGGGTGAAATTCTTGGAAAGCTGTGATTTATTTAGTTGGGTCCTTCTATCAAACCCAGTATTTGAGACTATATTAGGGAAAAAAAAATGCAGGTGGTAGCCTGGGATGTGTTTTCCCTTTGGATCAGGGAGAAAAGGAACTCACCTGGGGTAAAAAATGTGCCTTTTTCAATAGTTTTGGTTTGTGTCCACCTCAAGACCTTAAAAATGGGATTTTTCTTCCCATTCTTTCCATGGAGCAGCTTTACCTGCTCTGCCACTCATCTGGGGGAATATTACCTTCATCCCCAACTCCTGCCCTTTTCCTGCCTGGAAAGTGGGTTGTCCAGACTTATCTAACCTCCAAGGGATTGTGCAAACTTTAATTAACCTCAGCAGCGTCCTTTGAGATCCCGGCTTGAAAGTTTGCCGCCGCTGAACCACGTTCCCTTGGGATGTGCCGGCTCACCCTGGACTTCCTTGTCCCTCAACCTCATCATGGGAGTGGGAGTCAAGTGTCCCTTCTTCCCCATTCCTCCTTCAAAAGAAGGAAAATCTAGGGATGGAGTTAATTTTCCTGCATTTGTGGCTGTTCCCAAACGGGGGCAGGTTTTGCTCATTTTTTATTTATTTCAGTTTTCTCTCTGCTGAGGGAATAGTTTTACCCAGCTGATTCCTCCCTGGCTGCCTCTGTGGATATGGGAGGGGCACCTATGGCAAATTCCTGGAAAACCAACGTAACAGCTTCCCTTAAGGCTTCTGAGRTCAGTGGCAGGAGCCAAGGTCAATGCCAGGGCAGTTTTTCCCACCTTTGGGATCTTCGGGAAGTCATCCTGTGTCCCCTTGCTCTTCTGCCCCTCATCAGAGCTACCTAGCCTCAGTTTCCCCTCCATGGTGGGATTCTCCCCTCACCCAAGGGGGAATTCTTGGTGCCAGAGAGGCGTTACCATCCAGCATCCAAATGGGATCTCTGCTCCAAAGAACCTTCCAGGTTTGAAGTGGGGGAGAAGGAGGATGGGTGGCAGGAAGGCACTTTGAGGGCTGGTGGGAGACAGGAGCAGTTGGATGTCTCCAATTCCAGAACTGGAAAAGCAGAGCATTTTCCTGATTAAAGTGGGCTTTTGTGGGGCTGTGGAGGAGCAGGGTCACTTAAGGATGGGTCGGTGGATGCTCCGTGGTGTCACTTCCTCACCACGGGTGCCTGGCTCCACCTCCGGCATGGATTCAGCTGCTGTCCCGGGGGTAAGGATGGGGAGGAACCTGCTGAGCAGGAAACATCTGACTCACTCGGGTTCAGGATGACTCCGGGCGTGTGTCATCCCAGGCTTGGCCGTGGCGGGGAGGGCACGTGGGCTCGCATTCGGCGTGGAGGAGCTGAAGGATGTGGGTGCCACCAGGGCCGGGGCTGGGGAGGGTGGGTGCAGCCCAGCATCACCCCTGTGTCACCCACGGGAGCTCGGGTAAGGGGCTGAGCCGGTTCCCTGCCCTGAGTCACCGCGGGTGGGACACAGCAACAAAGATGGGCAGCGCTGGTGTTTGGCGTGCAGGGACCAAGGACATGGAGCAGGCTCTGCCTTGAGACACAGAATAAAACCTTCTCAGTGCTGGAGGCCTTCACCCTGCAGCCTTTGCCTTGCTTTCCCCAAATTCATCACCTGATTCAGGGAACATGTCTGGTGCTTGCACAGCATACCCCTCCAGAGAAGCAGGGAGAGAGTCAGCATTCCCTAAACTTCAGGGATTCTTACAAAAAGAGCATGCTTGAAGTTAAAAACTGGGATAGGGAGGGAAGGAATTTAAAGAAAATATAATTCTCAGCAAAAATTTCCWGGGAGTGAGGGGTGACAGTGYGTGCTGTGGCTTTGGGGTGTTCCARCCTTCCCCAAAYGTGAACATTGYTYTGTCATCTCATGCATAACAAAGGTTTGKCTTTGTTGCCAAAAAGGTGAAGAATCTAGCCCAGAAAGCAGCCACCCTCTCCCCTCTGCTTTTGCACAAAAAGCTGCTGAAATTAGTCACGTCCGGCTGAAAAATGCAGCGGGGAGATGCTGGGGGATTGGAAACACGTGCTGCCACTCTAGTTCCTGGCAGCAGCATGGCTTTGGAAAACGACTGAGAGTGAAACTAAAACAAAAGGCGAACAGCTTCTCCTTCTCAGGACCTGGGGTCATTAACGGGAAAGACGTATCTGGGACTTTGCTGCCCAAGAACGAAGCTCCCCAGGCCCTTCCCCTTCCCCGCTGGGCAGGAAGCGGTGGCGCGGGGCCGGAAGCGTTGTCTTGCTGCAGCTTCCATCACCCGCAGCAGCCCTGTCCCGTGTCCCTGAGTGATGGGGACAGGGTACCCAGGACCCCTGCAAGGGCAGCACATAACCCAAGGAGTTTATAGAGCCCTGGAATGGCTGGAAGGGCCATTTGGGTTGGAAGGGACTTAAAGCGCATCCAGTGCCACCCTCTGCCATGGGCAGGGGCACCTTCCACTGTCCGACGTTGCTCCAAGCCCCAATGGTCTTAGACATTTCCAGGGATGGGGCAGCTTTTCTGGGCATCCTGTGCCTGGGCCTCCCTACCCTCAGAGGGAAGGATTCCTTCCCAATATCCCGTCTAACCCTGCCCTCTGGCAGTGAGAAGCCATTCCCTGTGTCCTGTCCCTCCATCCCTTGTCCCCAGTCCCTCTCCAGCTCTCCTGGAGCCCCTTCAGGCTCTGGAAGAGGCTCTCTCTGGAGATCCCTCGAAGATCTCCCTGGAGTCTTCTCCAGGCTGAACAGCCTCAACTCTTTTCTGTGGATAGTGGCATTGACTTGGAATTAAGTTATTTGAAGACAAATTAATATTTCCACAGCACTGCTGTCCAGGTTCCTTAAGAGAAGGCTTGAGGAGTAGAACAGTGTCCAGCTGCAGTGCTGATCCCTGAGCCATGAGTTTGGAAATCAAAAGCTGTTTTTTGAGTTGCTTTAAGCTCAGCACAGCTCAGCTTGGCTCAGCTCGGCTCAGGTCACACAGCAGCAGAAATTGGGCAAGTTGAGGTTTCTTCAGTCGCGGGGCGGACGGACCTTTCCCAGCGGTGGCCGTGCAGCCGAGACAGGCGACCCTGGGCACTTCTCCAGCATCCGGCCTGGAAATGAGCTGAGCCTTGGAGACAGCCTTGAGCCAAGAGATGGGGATTTGCTGGGGTTTGGTTCAAAAACGTGGCATTGAGCTCATTACACCCACAGCTACTCCGTGATCCGGAGCTTTAACACGATGTCCCAGGCTGGGGCATGCCCGGTGCTTCCCAGCTTCCATCCCTTTCTTCTCCCTTCAGTTTGTTTAGATTTCCTCGAGGAAACACTATTATTTAGGCTGGAAGCTTTCCAGAAATACAATTGCCCCCTTCAGGATCCCAACCTCGTGAGTTTATGTTTGKAATTGGCGATCTGACCTAAACTGTTCTGTGATCTTCACAAACGTTAAGCAACTGTGAAAGTGTTTTGTCTTGAAAGATGCTCAGACTCCGGCGCTGCAGGCTGAATTCCCCTGGTTTTATCCTGTCTTTGCAACAATTTGAGAGATGCTTGGAATGACAAACCAGGCCATGGAGCTGGGAAGCTTTGGCAATGACAGTGGCTGTGGCTCTTCCTTGGTGGGGGCCAGGCACGCCCAGGGTGGTGTCACCAGGGAAGGAGCTGTCCTGCTATACGCCCTGACCTGCCTTAGCTGCCAAGTGGGGCGATATCTACGTTGGGAGAAGATGATCCAGGTTTTAAAGGGCTTTGGAGATTAGAGAAAGGTCAGCGTGTTCCTCAGGCCGACAGTTATTCCTGGTACGCTGGAGCCTGGAGGACATGGGGGACGTGCTGAGTGGGGCCTGTCCTGGGGAAAGGAGGTGAAGCCTCAGGGTGGCTTCCCTGTGCTGGGATTTTTTGGGTGGGGGTCTTGCTGCTGAGGAGCATCCCAAAGCACCCAGCTTCTCTGGAGTGAGACCCTCCCTGGCAGGGGGAAAGCAGCAAGATCAGGGTGGGGGAGAAACACCAGTTTTGGTGGGGGTGGAGCTCTGTGGTGTTGTACCTCACTGCCAGGACAGGGACCCCATCCTCACTCCCAGGTGTCCCCAGTGTCACAGCACTGCCCGGGCCCCCGCAGCCTGCTGGGGACAGATGGGGCTGGGTGGGGTTCTCGCTGTGCCCAGGACAGGTCGGTGTCTCCCCAGGAGGTTGGGAAAGCTCTCCCTGAGCCGGGATAGCGCTCTGTGTCCTGGGATAGTGCTCTGTGTCCCGGGATAGTGCTCTGTGTCCTGGGATAGCGCTCTGTGTCCTGGGATAGCGCTCTGTGTCCCGGGATAGCGCTCTGTGTCCCGGGATAGCGCTCTGTGTCCCGGGATAGCTCTCTCTCTCCTGGGATAGCGCACTCTCTCTTGGGATAGCACTCCATGTCCCGGGATAGCGCTCTGTCCTGGGATAGCACTCTCTGTCCCAGGATAACTCTCTGTGTCTCGGGACAGTGCTCTGTCCTGGGATAACGCTCTGTCCGGGATGGCGCTCTCTGTCCTGGGATAGCGCTCTGTCCCGGGATAGCGCTCTGTGTCCCAGGATAGCGCTCTCTGTCCCGGGATAGTGCTCTCTCTCCTGGGATAGTGCTCTCTGTCCCGGGATAGCGCTCTCTGTCCCAGGATAGTGCTCTATGTCCCAGGATAGCACTCTGTGTCCCGGGATAGTGCTCTCTGTCCCAGGATAGCGCTCTCTGTCCTGGGATAGTGCTCTCTGTCCCAGGATAACGCTCTGTCCTGGGATAACGCTCTGTCCCGGGATAGTACTCTCTGTCCCCAGATAGTGCTCTGTTCTGGGATAGCAGTCTGTGTCCCGGGATAGTGTTCTGCCCCGAGATAATGCTCTGTCCCGGGATAGTGCTCTATGTCCCCGGATAACGCTCTGTGTTCTGGGATAGCGCTCTGTGTCTCAGGATAATGCTCTCTCCCGGGATAGCGCTCTGTGTCCCGGGATAGCGCTCTCTGTCCCGGGATAGCGCTCTCTACCCCGGATAGCGCTCTCTGTCCCGGGATAGCGCTCTCTCTGTCCCGGGATAGCACTCTCTGTCCCGGGATAGCGCTCTCTGTCCCGGGATAGCACTCTCTGTCCCGGGATAGCGCTCTCTGTCCCGGGATAGCGCTCTCTGTCCTGGGATAGCGCTCTCTGTCCCGGGATAGCGCTCTCTGTCCCGGGATAGCGCTCTCTGTCCCGGGATAGCGCTCTCTGTCCTGGGATAGCGCTCCATGTCCCGGGATAGCACTCCGTGTCCCGGGATAGCGCTCTCTGTCCTGGGATAGCGCTCTGTCCCAGGATAGCGCTCTGTGTCCCGGGATAGCACTCTCCCACCAGCTCACAGGCAAGAAAGGGGGTTGGACCGTCTGTCCTGGGTTGATGGCATCCACTGACAGCCCTCAGGCTAACCCTGGGGATAACCTTTGGCACAGCTCAAGGGGAGGTTTTGTACCTTGGGGCTGGCCCTGAGGTGAGCTCCAGCCCCAGAACCACTTYTTAACCAGTTAACTGGAGCTCTCTGTGCCAGTAACCAGAGCCTCAGCACATGGGAGGGAATTTTTGGCAGATGAAAGCAAACAGGAGGGGAGGGAGGAGAGTATTTGACTTCCTGCTGCTGGGGTGGATAAAGAGAAGCTGGTAAACAACTGGTACCAGGAAATCTCCAGATTTCCTTCTCCTTGACCTTTCCCTCATGTCTACCTGGTCTCCCAGCTCCTGATTTTGGGAAGGAGCTGAAAAGCACCAGAAGGAAGGGGGAAGRGGTTTTACCCCAGGGGATGCGGCATCACTCCTGGAATGTGCTGGGCTGGGCTTTCCTCCATCCTCTGACCTCACCAGAGGGATCTCACCTCCCAAATTTCCACCAGAGCTGGGGGTGGGGAAAAAAGGATGCACTGGAGCATCCTGAGCGTGAAACACAGGCAGCCAAAACCGCAGCAGGGCTGTTTTGTCTGGCCCAGGGTYGGAGCGGCACATCCGTGAGCGAGGTCACGCTGGGGCGGGTGCAATTACTCGCCCACAAAATGCCCATTTCCTCCAGCGTAGCCCCGTAAAGCACAATCCGAGCCCGGGTCCCGATGACCCGGTGTTACGTGCCTGCAGACAGGTGAGTGCAYGGGGTGGAGTTTTCCTCTTGACTTCTCACAGCTTGCAGCTGCCCTTTAATTAATTTTAAGTGAAGCTAATTGAAACAGGGCATCATTTGGGAGCGGGCAGTGTTGGCCTCTCCCGCTCCCTGCTCCGGACACGCGCGGTGCTGCTGGGTGGCTCGGGGAGGAGCTTTTCCATGCCTTTCCCAGGCAACACAGGATGCTTTGATGCCATTTGTAGAAGGGCTTCTCCATATCCCCAGCTCAAGGGTATGATAGTTTCCAGGAGTGGCAGGGGTGGATTTCTTCCCTCTCAGGCCACTCCAGCGTGGTTTGCTTGAGGGGAGCAGCTYTTGGCTCTTGGGGTGATCTCAGCTGTGGAGAAATGACAGGGCAGTGGATTCCTGATGAGCATCCTTGGTGCAGGAACAGGCCCTGGGAGTCAAGGTCAAGGTGTGTTGATGCTGTGGAATGGGAAGGTCTTTGCACCTGGAAAACCTCCGTTGCCAACCTCCCGACTCACTCCTGAGTTTGAATTCCTGCTTCTGTAGCAATCTGTTTGGGTGTCTGCAGGTGACTGAGTGGGAAGATGCTCTGGAGCATCAGGAGCAGTTCGTGGTTCAGCATTCCTGAGCTGCAGCAGTCTGGGAAGGGGATGCAGGGTGGGGTTTGGGGAGCTCCTTTGGGTGGGTGATGCCCGGGATGAGGTGTTGCAGCAGTGCTGGATGCTGTGGTACACCGGTGCTGCCGTGTCCTGCCCTTTGGGATGAGCCAGCACCTGCTCCAGGCCGTGTGAAGGGCTGGACGCTATCCTGAGCATGTCATGGGACCTGTGCCTGTGTCCCCAACCCTCCAGCTGACCATGGGGCTTTATCTGCACCTTTCAGATCGACAAGTACCTGTACCACATGCGGCTCTCCGATGAGACCCTCATGGAGGTGTCCCAACGTTTCGAGAAGGAGATGGAGAAGGGCTTGGGAGCAGAGACCAACCCCACCGCCTCGGTGAAGATGCTGCCCACCTTTGTCAGGTCCACCCCAGATGGGACAGGTACCGTGAGACAGGGGATGCTCCTGGGAGAGCAGAGGGAGGGCTGGGCACACCCTGGGGCTTTATCCTGCTCAGGCTGAGTGTGGGGACAGGCCTGGTTCCCTGCTCTGTGCTGGGACTGGAGGGGCTCCCAGTTGCTGCTGGGAGAGGGAGGAGGGAGGGAGGAGGGAGGGTGGGAAGCCGCCCTCGCGTGCCCTTGCTGGCAGGACAGAGACAGTCACGGGTCCGGCTCATCAGATTTCATTAGCAGTGAGGCGGCAGCGGTGCCAGCGCTGTCTGAGTGCCACCAGGGCCCCAGCAGGAGCAGGGGCTCTGCAGTGCTCACAATGTGGCCTTTCTGCCTCTCCCCGTGCCAGCAGAGCCGTGCTGCCCGCAGCACGCTCCAGCCAGCCACATCCTCCTCTCAGCCCAAAAAACTGCTCCTTCTCCTAGCCTGCTGTTTTGGGAAGGAGCTTGTCTCCATCCCTGCAGCGTCACTTCTTGCCCTCAGGACTCAYCAAGTGTTTGGAG
Organism: Malurus melanocephalus; assembly: GCF_030028575.1. Lineage (NCBI taxonomy): Eukaryota > Metazoa > Chordata > Aves > Passeriformes > Maluridae > Malurus > Malurus melanocephalus. The sequence goes on along the minus strand of NW_026623941.1, from coordinate 197,585 downwards.
CAGTTCTGGCTGCTGAGGGGAAGGAGGGAGGGACAGAGGGTGGAGCAGCTGAAGCTGCCCCAGTTCCACATCTGGGCTGGCAGCAGCCCCTGGAAAAGGCCTCAGGAATGGTTGGTTGTGGTGGATGGAGTTCCTTGGGGTTGGGGTTGCTGTGGTGCTACACCAGAGGGATCTGTGTGACACCTCGGTGGCAGAGGCTGCTGGTCACCAGCAGGAGAGGTGRATCAAGAGGGACAGAGCCCAAATCCCTCATGGACAAAAGTGATAGAACCATGGAATCRCAGAATCACAGAATCATGGAGTGGTTTGGGTTGGAAAAGCCTCTGTGTTGGTCAAATTCAACCACTCCCCAGGACTGCCAAGGTCACACTGACCCATGTCCCCACATGCCACATCCACATGGCTGTTAAAGCTCCCCAGGGMTGAGGATTCCACTRYTGCCCTGGGCAGCTGTGCCTTTCCATGAAGGAATTGCCCCAATATCCAACCTGAACCTCCCCTGGCCCAGCYTGARGCCATTRCCCCTTGTMCTGTCCCTGTTCCCTGGGAGCAGARCCYGAGCTCYCCCGGCTGYCCCCTCCTGTCTGGGATTTGTAGGGGGTGGCAGAAGGTCTCTGCCCCACTGGGCACTGTTGGGTGTTAGCTGGTGACATCTCAGTGAGGTTTGGGGGTGGTGCTGGCATCTCCTGCATCCCTGGGGAGAAACAGGGAATGGAATTCTGGAGCAACACCATCTGGAATGGTTTGGGTGGGAAGGGACCTTAAAGCCCACCCAGTGCTATCCCTGCCATGGGCAGGGACACCTCCCACTGTCCCAGGGTGCTCCAAGCCCTGTCCATCCTGGCTTTGGACATTTCCAGGGATCCAGGGGCAGCCACAGCTGCTTTGGGAACCTGTGCCAGGGCCTCTCCACCCTTGCTGGGAGGAATTCCTAACACCCAATTTAAATCTCCCCTTTTTCAGTTTTAAACCATTTTCCCTTGTCCTCTCACTGCAGCCCTGCTAAGAGTCTGTCCACCTTCCTTAGRAGCCACTTTAATCCTCGAAGCATCCCCTGATCTCGCCCCCTCAGCTGCACCTACACCCAAAAGCTGGACCTGGCTGCCTGCCCCGGGATTGAGATTCCAATCTATTTAAATGTTAGAGAATATTTTTAATTACAGGGATAGCCAAGAGCCACCCCTGGGCATGGGAAGTGGTGCAGCTGAAGGTGCTGGGTGCTGCTGGAGCGTGTGTCAGCACTTCCAGCACCTGACCCACTGCTGGGAGAAGGAACAGTCCCTCCCCATGCCCTTACAAGACACATCCTTGGCACCCTTCCCTGGATCCAGCTTCTCCAGTGTCCCAGCTGGCATTTGGCACCCAGGGGAGGGTGGAAAGAGGAATAGCAGCGTGGAAAATGTCACATGGCAGGGATAGTCACATGGCTAGGGTAGTCACAGCGCTGCAGCTGCTCAGGGGGGCTGGAGAATGTGGGAGTTTTGAGCAAATCCCAGGGGTTTGCTGGGATTCCCTGTCCAGCTTGATCTGTGTCCAGCCTCTGAGGGGCATCAGTGTCCCTTGGGTTTTGGAGCAGGGGCTGGAAGGTGGCATGTCAGGGCTGGGGCCTTGGTGCCAGATCCCTGGCCCAGATGGTGTGGCAGCAGCTTGGGAGCTCAATGTCCAGGGCTGTGCCCTTCCTTCTTTCCCCTTTTTAAAGCTCCTGGTCAAAGTCTGACCTGGGTTGGGCACCAAGCCCTGCTCCCACTGTCCCCAGGTGCCAGCAGCTGCTCCCAGCCCAASGACAGGCTTTTCCTCTGCTCCAGCCCTGCTCTGACCCAGTGCTGGTGCCATGGGGCTCCCAACCATCCACCTGTAGTGTCCCTGTCCTCCTTTTTCTCATTCTCCAGCCCCAGTGTCCATCCCTGTCCTCCCTCACCCCACTCCTGCAGCCCCTGTGTCCATCCCTGTCCCAGCCCCTGTGTCCATCCCTGTCCCCTCTGCCCCTGCAGCACCCTGTGTCTCTGGGATTTTGGGATTATGCCCTGTTTAATGCTCAGCTCCAGGGCTCCAGCAGGATGAGAGGTGCTTATGGACAGACAAGGTCACACCTGCAGGTTAAGCCCAAACACAGCCCTGGTTTTCTGTGGCTTTGCCATTCCAGTGTGATGCGATAAGAGRGGGGAATTCTGCTTTGGAAGCAGAAACTGGTCTGAAAACAACTTTCCTTGCTTTGCTGGGCTCTGGCACCTGCTGGAACACCACCATGCCATGCTGGCAATGGGGTGGTGGCAAAACAAACCCCAAATGAGCTTCTCCTCGGAGCCCCAGTGACTCTCCCAAGGGCTCTTCCTGCTCAGTGCAACCAACACCCTCCTCCCTGCTCTATTTCTGGTTTTTCCAGGCCTTTTCAGGCTCACCAGGTTTCCTCCTCCCCACTGATGTTGACACAAGGATCTTGTGGTGCATCCTCTGTTAAGCCYCAGCAGCTGATAACCGTGGTCTGGAGCTTTCAGGAGGATGCTGCAGGATTTGGGGCTCAAATCCTTGCAAATCTGAATGGTGGCTCTGGGCAGCACCTTTCCTTTGGCTGGTGGGCTCAACTCCTGCCAATAACTGGCTGCCTCTGCAGGAAAACCAGCTCATGTGGTCCATGGGCTTGAGAAGAATTGCTCTTTTCATGCCCAAAGTCCCATGGTTGAGGATTTACTGCATTCCCAGCAATGTTTCCCAAGAAAGCTGTGTCTGCCCCATCCCTGGAAGTGTTCAAGGCCAGGTTGGACAGGGCACAGGGCCTGGTCTGGGGAAAGGGCAGGGGAGTGGAACTGAATGGTCTTTAGGGTCCCTTCCAMYCCAAACCATTCCAYGATTCCATGAATCAGCTGGAGGGAGGGTGGGGCTGGCAGGGGGTGGCAGTGGGAAGTGYTGGGATCTGTGCCTCCACCTTCTCCTGCATCTCTCTGCAGTCTGAGCCTTCCAACCTTTTTCTCTTCCTCCTRTTTTTCATTAATCCAATTTGACAGAGAATTCCATGCAGTGGAATTGCAGTCGGTTGGAAATCCTGAGGCGGGGTCTCTGGGTATGATCCCACACACGCTGCTCTGCTCCCCTGGCCACCCTGCTGTGCCCCTCGTGCTCTTCCCAGAAGCACAGCAGKCTTTCCAGGCACTCAGCTCTCACCCTTTGCCGAGAGCAAACAGCCCCTGGAATCAGRGCTCCGTGTTTGCCCTCCCTGTTTGGCTTGTGGGCTCAGCACCAGGGCTGATACCTTATCATGGCCTGTGGGAGCCCAAAGCAGGGGGAGGGCTCAGACCTGGGGCCAGCCCATGGAGCCCATCATTCCCAGAATGGCTGGGAATTTTCCAAAAGAGGGTTCTCTGCCTTGTTCCTCCTGCAAAGTTGATCCACCCAGAATTCACCCCAAACTGCYCGTGCTCCTCCTGTGGTGCTGAGTGGGGTGTTGGGGGGTATTGGGGGCTGTTGGGGGGTGTTTGAGCTCTGTGGCCAGGGCAGAGCAGAGTTGGTCCCACACTGCCCGGGGGCCATGAGCCCCATGGAGTGGCTTGGATGAAGTTCCAGCTGTGTGAGGGCTGGCAGGACAGAAGGGTGGCCCTCTCGGGGCTCCTGAGCCCTTGTTTGGGATCCTCCTGGGTTCCCTGCGTTACCTCCAAGGAGCTGAGCAACCTGTGAGCCTCTTGGCTCCAGCTCCCTTATCCCTGGCATATTTATCAGCTCCCTGAGGTGCTTTCCATGCTCTGCTAACGAGCAGAATGAGCGGAACGGCCTCGGGTGCCAATGGCCGGGGAGGCAGGAGCATGGAGTGACCCGTGTGAAGGGCAGGACACGATGGCAGCTCTGCCCAGATGGGCATCACCTCCAGCTCTGCCCTGGACATCACCTCCAGCTCTGCCCTGGGCATCACCTCCAGCTCTGCCATCTGTGCCTCAGGGGAGTGCCTGTGCTGGGCTCAGTGGGGACAGCAGTGCAGTCAGGAGCCTCTCCAAGGCTTTCCTGGTGTGTTTTGCCCGTGAAGAGCTGTGGTGGCTGTGGCATGGCCGGTTGTGGCAGACAAGTTGTGGAATGAGCTGCCAGATTGGCTCAGACCCATCCCTGTAAAGGATCAGGGGGACCAGGAGGGAGGAACAGCCAGGGACTGACTGCCCCAGCACAGGGACTCAGTGCTCTGATGGCTCTGTGCTCTTCACTGGGGCATCTCCTGATCCCCCTGGGGTGATGTGATGCTCTGACCCTCCTTGGGTAATGCACTGACCCTTTTGGGTGATGTTCTGTCCCCTCTTTGGTGATGTTCTGGCCCCCTTTGGGTGATGTTCTGACCCCTCTTTGGTGATGTTCTGGCCCCCTTTGGGTGATGCTCTGGCCCCCCTGGGATGATGTTCTGTCCCCTCTTTGGGTGATGTTCTGTCCCCTCTTTGGGTGATGTTCTGTCCCCTCTTTGGGTGATGTTCTCACTCCCCTCTTTGGTGATGTTCTGGCTCACTTTGGGTGATGTTCTGACCCCTCTTTGGTGATATTCTGGCCCCGCAAGGTGCTGCTCTTATCCCCAAGTGCCCGCCCCATTCTCCATGCCCATCTCTGATCCCGTTGAAGCTGCACATGACCTCGGAGCCCTCTCATTCATTYCTCATCCCCTTGGAGCACAGCAGCCGCTTTCCACGGCCCTTCTCCAGCTCTGTAGAGCCTCTCCAGCTCCCAGTGGGTCCCGTGCCCCGTTCCCTCGCCCCAAGCCTGCCGAGGGTCAGTCCAGGAAAGCTGCCAGTCCAGCTGGAGCCCCAGGGGCTGGGCCGGAGCTGCCTTTTCGAGTCACTGGAGATGCCGGTGGCTCCGCTGGCGTGTGCATACTAATGACCCGCGGGTTTTGTTCCCACTGTGGCCCCTTTGTACCCGCATGGCCAGCACAAAGCGGCCCCCGGGCGCCGGGATCGGCCCGGGGGAGCCAGCACAGCACATTTAATGCATTCAGGACTCCAACAGTGCTGATAGAGGGCTTTCCCCAGCCCTCTCCCCACTAAAACAGCCAGCTGGGCGCTTTTCCCACTGCCCGGCTCCCGAATTCGGAGAGCTGCCTTGAAAACAAACGGGAGGGGAGACTCCAGGCTCAGCCCTTGGGGATCCCTTTGGAGAAGCCTTGTCCCAGCCAGCAGTTCTCCCTGGGGAAGGCAGCAGTGTGGCCCCAAAGGTCTTTTGGAGCTTTTCCCTTGCTGGTTCCTTGCTCACACCTTGCCGTGGGAGTGTGTGGGATTCCTGGGGCAGGGCACAGAGCATGGCCTGAGCACCAGGGGTTTCCATAAATCAAAAGTTTAGCCCAGCTCCTGGTGTTCCCACAGCTGCCAGCAGGGTTTAACCTCTTGGGACCCGGGTTTAGGAGCTGCCACAAGCATCAGTAGGGTCAGGAATGGCTCTGCTGCCTTCTTGCTTATGGAGCCTGAGGCTGCAGCTCATCTGCCCTGGTCTTGCTGTTGTTTTGAGCATGGGCTCTTYTGGATGGGGCTGGTGGGATTTATCCTCCTGCCACACCCTCCCCAAGGCACCTGCATCTGCTTCAACAATGGTGCAGTGATGCTCCATGGGCTGTGGGGTGCCTGAGGCACAGGGGAGGGATAGGGAATACAGACACAGCTCCAGTAAAATACCAAAAAATAGAATAATGAATGAAACAATGACATATATTATAAAATCAGACCTTATCCTTGTATCTGGGTGGGGGCTGGCTGCCTCAGGGTCCTGGCAGGATGTGAACACAGGACCCTCCATGCTGACCCGCTGTCCTTGTCCTGGTCCCACAGAGGATGGGGATTTCYTGGCACTGGACCTGGGTGGCACCAACTTCCGAGTGCTGCGGGTRAAGGTGTCAGACAACGGGCTGCAGAAGGTGGAGATGGAGAACCAGATCTACGCCATCCCCGAGGAGCTGATGCGTGGCAGTGGGGTGCAGGTGGGTACAGGAGTGTCCCAACCGTGTCCCGGTGGGGCTGGAGCAGGAATTTCTCACCATCCAAAAGGGGTTTGAATAGGACACCTTGAGTAAACAAGCAGTAACTACGATAAGAAACTTCTTGAAACTGTACTAGTACGAAAGAAATTTGTCACAGCTTACAAAAAACATGAAACTTAACTGCATCTTCCAGTGTCAGATTCCCTGTTGATTCCAGATACATAACCTGTTTAACCTGAGGTAATCTAACTACGTAATTTTAAAGTTCAGTGCTTGTCTTGAATACATCTTCAATGCATCTTTGATGCAACTGGATACGGAACAAAGAATTAGAATAGTCTTTCTTGAACACAAGAGCTGGAGAATGACAAAGAATGAAGGAGAATTCCAGAAAACTGGTGTTACATTTGATCTATATTTTTGTGAGAARCTKAAATGGACCAGATAATTCATTACCCACATCTCAGTTAAGGATAGCATAATGTTCACAGGAGAATTGGAATTGGTTCCWGTCACTTTTCACTTTATGATGCCCATCCCTGCCTGGGCCAGAGGGATTGTGCTGCATCTTTTTCCTGGAGCTGTGAATTCCTGGCAGCCAGCACGGCGAGGGGTGAGGCAGGCAGGGTACAGCAGCCCCTCGGAGTGGGGTGAGCTCTCACTCTTTCCCTTCCTTCTAGCTCTTTGACCACATTGCCGAGTGTTTGGCCAACTTCATGGACAAGCTGCAAATCAAAGACAAGAAACTCCCCCTTGGCTTCACCTTCTCCTTCCCGTGTCATCAGACCAAGCTGGATGAGGTGGGTCAGGGGCTSTGCTGGGGCAGGCTGAACTCTCACCCATTTAGCTCAGGTTTTTAATTAGGCTCCTTGATTTTGGGTCATGTGACCTTGCCTGCCACATCTCTCATTCCTGTAAAGACATTTCCCAAGCTCTGAGTGAAAGGAGCTTAAGAACAGCTCTGTCCCTTTATTTTTATGAATATGTTTTGTCAGTGCAATGACTCAGTGGTGCAGGGTCAGGGACAGAGGATGGAACATTCCTTCAGGGAATGCAGAGCTTGGCATCACTTCCCAATAACCCTGTTGCTTGTCATCTTCTCCAAACMCACTCTAAACCCCTTATTTAAAGGAAAACTAATGTTTGCTAAGGATATGTGCCAGGGTGCCTTTTTAAAAGCTGTTTGATGACAGTAACTGTGGTGGATCTCCTGTTTTAAACAGAACTGTCTGGATTTTCATAGGATCCTGGAGTGRTTTGGGTGGCAGGGACACTTTCCACTGTCCCAGCTGCTCCAAGCCCTGTCCAGCCTGGCCTTGGACAGTGCCAGGGGTGGAGCAGGCACAGCTGCCTGTGCCAGAGCCCCTCCCCATCGTGATTTTCTGAATTTTACCTGATTTACCTTAAGGGTTGTCCTGTGAGCTGTGACAGGGTCCCTGTGGCCCAGGGTGCCAGCGGGGAGCAGTGCTGACGGAGCGAGGGCCGTGTTTGGGGTGGCAGGGCGCTGGGAGGCGGCGTTTCCACGGGAAGCAGCTTTTCCCCAGTTCCCTGTCTGCAGCATCCTCTGGCAGCCCCGGGCAGCCTGGACGTGCCGAGCAGCACATCCCCACGCAGGCAGCGGCGAGGGGAGGGGTCCCGGTCCCCCTGTGGGCGCCGATGGCCGTCACTGTCAGCTCCGCTGCTGCTGCCGGGGGCCGTGACCTCGCTGGGAGCCGTGACCTCGCCGCCAGCCCCGACATCCCCCAGCCCAGCCCCGACATCCCCCAGCCCGGCCGGGCTCATGGCCCAGCTGCCACCCACCCCGCTCTCTCCTCGCCCCAATGTCACCCACCCCGCGCTCTCCTCGCCCCAATGTCACCCACCCCGCTCTCTCCTCGCCCCGATGTCACCCACCCCGCGCTCTCCTCGCCCCAATGTCACCCACCCCGCGCTCTCCTCGCCCCGATGTCACCCGCGGGTGGGCAGCGGCTCCATGGAGCTCCGCGGCTCCGGCACGTCCTCGCAGCGCCCGTGCCTCGGCGGCTCCGCGGCGGGGCAGGGATTAAGGCTTTCCTCCTGGAGCTGTAGAAAACATCAAAATGCAGAGGCTGCGGGAGGAAGYRTCTGTGCCCTGTGACCTTGCCCGARTCGCGTCTCTCYGTGCCTCAGTTTCCCCAGCTCTAAGGCAGGGCGGGTGTCTGGATCCCTAAGGGGGTTCTGGCCATAGGGTTGGAGATTTCAAATGGAATTGAGTGTTTTTCCTCCCTGCAGTGCTCAGCTCAGCTCCTGGCCGGGTGGCAGAGCTGGGGACACCCTTGGTACTGTGGGCCACAGGGAATTGTGAACCCCCCATCCCACAGGGACAGCTCAGAGGCCACCCCATAGGCACAGTGAGCCCCTCACCCCACAAGGATGGCTCAGGGGTTGTTCCATAGGCACAATGAGCCTCTCACCCCACAGGGCTGGGTCAAGGGGCATTCCTTAGGCACAATGAGCCCCCCACCCCGCTGGGATGGGTCAAGGAGCATTCCTTAGKCTTGTGAACAGGTTTTGCTCCAGGGCTCCATAAAACCTGGTCATGGGAACCTTATTCCTCCTGCCAGGGGAGCAACGAGCAGCTCACATGTTATTTCATGGCCATAAACTTTATCTGACACGGAAATGGTGGCTGATAGCGCAGCTGGTGAGCTGATAACGGGGAGCTCCCCCACAGGGCAATGTGTTCCTTGTACCAGGAGCCCCATGGCATGGGAGGTCTCACCTCAGAGCCTTTYCCCTCTCTGTTCCCCCAGAGCATCCTGGTGACGTGGACGAAGGGTTTTAAGTGCAGCAGCGTGGAGGGGAGGGACGTGGTGTCAATGCTGCGCAAGTCCATCAAGAAAAGAGGGGTAAGAACTGGGCAGGGGGGCTGGGGGCACATGGGTCCCTGGGACAGGAGATCTGGGTCCTGTGGACATGTTTTGGTCTGTTTGGTGCACCCTGGGTCACCCTCTCTCCTTTCTGCCATCTCAGGACTTTGACATCGACATCGTGGCCGTGGTGAATGACACCGTGGGGACCATGATGACCTGTGGCTACGATGACCACAACTGTGAAGTTGGCCTCATTGTTGGTGAGCTGCAGAAGGGGGAAGAGCTGGGGTCCGTCCAGGAATGCCAGAGGGGTATCCTGCTTCTTGCAAAGCTTGGGGTCTTTTGGGAAAAAAAAGAGAGGGCGATAACAGTGTTGGAAAACCAGCATTGCCCCGTGTTTCTTGGGTAAATTCTTCATTTTCTTTGGCGCATTGGGCTGCGGCCAAAGGGAAATCGGGGATAATGGGAATGAGCAATAATGGGAATGAGGGAAAGGCCGTGTCCTCGCTCACCCATCCCCACTCTTGGCCCAGGTACCGGCACCAATGCCTGCTACATGGAGGAGATGAGGCACATTGACYTGGTGGAAGGGGACGAAGGTCGGATGTGCATCAACATGGARTGGGGGGCCTTCGGTGACGACGGGGTGCTCAACGACATCCGCACCGAGTTCGACCGTGAGATCGACATGGGCTCGCTCAACCCTGGCAAACAATTGTGAGCACATTCTTGGCTCGGGCTCAGGCTCGTGGTTTGCTCGGCATTGTCYGTCCTCCTGCAGCACCGGCCTTCCTGGGACTGGGGAGGTCATCCCAGCTAACTGGGTCACCACGTCCTCTGCCACCGGGGCAGAGCGGGGCTGTGTCCCAAACCGGGGCTGTGTCCTAAAGTGAGCTGTGTCCCAAACTGGGGCTGTGTCCCAAACCGGGGCTGTGTCCCAAACCGGGGCTGTGTCCCAAACCGGGGCTGTGTCCCAAACCGGGGCTGTGTCCCAAACTGGGGCTGTGTCCCAAACTGGGGCTGTGTCCCAAACCAGGGCTGTCTGTCCCTGCCGCTGCCCTCATGAGCCCCTCCTGTGAACATGCCGATTCCTGTTCCCTTCCTGGCCAGCAAATTCATTCTCCAGCCCAGGCAGACACCCCYACCTAATGTCCACATCCCAATCCTACAGATCCCCCACAGGCTGCTGCAGCATGGGGGTGATCCCAGCAGACTGATTGAGCCCCTTGAGGTGGCCAGGAGTTCTCTTTGCAGAACCATGGCCCTGTCCACAYGGCTTCATATTCTCAATGATGGGATAAGCTGCTCTGGGAAGAGATTACCTGGATCCCATTTGGGATGGGAGCCTGCCAGGGGGTTTTCAGGCCAGTTCTGGCCACCTTGTGGTGACCACACACATCGCTTAGCCTGGAGAAAAGGAGGCTCAGGGGCAAAATTATTGYGGGATAGGAGAGATGTGGGTTGGATGTTAGGGGAAAATTCTGCTCCGAAAGGGTGGGTCAGGTGTGGCATGGGCTGCCCAGGGTTGTGTCACCGTCTGTGGAGGGGTTTGACAGCTGTGTGGATGTGGCACTTGGGGACGTGGGTTGGCCGTGCTGGGAAATGGCTGGAGTTGATAACCTTAGAGGGCTTTTCCAACCCAACTATTCCCTGATTCTGTCTYCCTGTGGACAGGTTTGAGAAGATGATCAGCGGGATGTACATGGGGGAGCTGGTCAGACTCATCCTGGTGAAGATGGCCAAGGAAGGGCTGTTGTTTGGGGGAAGGCTCACACCGGACCTGCTTACCACTGGCCACTTTGAGACCAGATTTGTTTCTGCCATAGAGAAGTAAGTGGGATCCAGGGGCTTTCTGGCTCTTAGCCCATCTCCTGATGTCCATGGATGGACCATCACCGAGCAAACACGGCAAAAACTGGATTCCCAGCCGTGAACCCCTTTTGTGTCCCTGCAGGGAGAAGGAAGGGCTGCAGAAAGCCCACGAGATCCTGAGCAAGCTGGGCCTGGAGCCATCGCACGAGGACTGCGTGGCCACGCTGCGCATCTGCCAGATCGTGTCGACGCGCTCGGCCAGCCTGTGCGGGGCCACGCTGGCCGCCGTGCTGCGCCGCATCAAGGACAACAAGGGAGTGGAGAGGCTGCGCTCCACTGTCGGCGTGGATGGCTCTGTCTACAAGAAACACCCCCAGTGAGCCTGGGGACAGGGGGACAGGGASAGGGGGWGTTGGGGGATGRTGGGGACAGCGAGGGGGAGAGGCGAGGTTGAGGGTGATGAGGATAAGGATGGAGGGGGGATGGTGGGGACAGGGAGAGTGATCTGGGGGATGGTGGGGACAGGGACAGGGAGAGTGATCTGCTCCTCCCAGCAGTGCCCAGAAGCACCTCCAAATAATCCCTTCGAGCTCTTTGTTTGGGGTCCCCAGAAAGTCACACTCATGTCCCCTCTTATCCCCTTCCACAGCTTTGCCCGTCGCCTCCACAAGACCGTGCGGAAGCTGCTGCCCGACTGCGAGATCCGCTTCATCCGCTCCGAGGATGGCAGYGGCAAGGGGGCAGCCATGGTGACAGCCGTGGCCTACAGGCTGGCTGCACAGCACCAGGCTCGGCAGAAAATCCTGGAGCCCCTCAARCTGAGCCACGAGCAGCTGCTGGAAGTGAAGGCAAGGATGAGGACAGAGATGGAGAAAGGGTTGGGCAAGGAGACGCACGCGGAGGCCACGGTGAAAATGCTGCCCACCTACGTGTGCTCYACTCCCGATGGAACAGGTGACGTGTCCTGTGTGACACCTCCGTGTGTCCTGCGTGTGTGAGCCCATGTGTGTCCTGCATCCTTTGCCGTGGCTCGTTCCCCTTTGTGGTGGGAGTGGCACAAAGCCCCAGTTTGATCCTGGGCAGAGCAGTGAGCCCCGGGACGTTCTGCCCCTGCCTTCACACAAAGCCTGGCTCTGGCTGTGGTTTTCCCCGCCGCAGGATTCTCCCCACCATGTCCTGGGCTGTGCTCCTGCTTCTGCCTGTGGTTTGGGCGAGCGCTTGACCTTGGCTTGAAGCTTTTGCAGCTCCTGTGCAGGGCCAGGAGCTGGACTTCAGTGATCCTTGTGGGTCSCTTCCAACTCAGGTTTATGATTCGAAGCCTCATCGTCACCCCAAGCCAAGAGCAAACCTCTCCATCGTCTTCCTCCCTGCACCCCCTGTTCCTACCTGCAGCCCCTGTCTTCATTCCCAGCCAYGTCTCCATTTCTACCCCTCTCCCTGGAAGAGGGCAGGTTCAGCTCTGCTCTGTGCCACATCCCAGATGCCCTGTGCAGGGGTTTCTCCTGATGATCCTCTCTTGGCTTGCAGAAAAGGGAGATTTCCTYGCCCTGGACCTGGGAGGAACCAAYTTCCGCGTGCTGYTGGTGCGCGTCAGGAACGGGATGCGGCGCGGGGTGGAGATGCACAACAAGATCTACTCCATCCCTGTGGAGATCATGCAGGGCACAGGAGAAGAGGTCAGGATGGGGAAAAGGGGCATCTGCCCTGGGGTGGCTGGAGCAGGGCTGACCATGGAGCCCTTTCCAGGGGGCAAAATCAGGAGTGGGGAAGTCTGGGGATCTCCTGCCCTTAGAGCAGTGAGTTGTGCCCAAGGCTCTGGAGCTTGGGAGGCTGGAARTTGGTTTTTAGGTTAGAAATGGTGTTATCCCAGACATGACTGAACCTCTCCAATCCCACACACTCCACAGGGGCAGATAAGCATCATCCTCATTTCCYAGATAGGGAAACCACAACACAAGCAGTGAGAGACATCTGGAGACACATTTGGAAAGAGTTCTGCAAACCACTCCAGGCAGTGCTTGGGGACTGGGAGTATCTCTGGCAGGCTGGGGAGGGCTGTGGGGATCCCTTGCAGAGGGACCGGATTCCCGTGGCACCTCCCCTCCTGGGCACTGTGAGATGGAGATAAGGCAGGGATTTGGGCACATTGTGGGGGAGGAAGAGTGTGAGATTGAGCTTTTAGAGGTTGCTCACCTCTTGTGGTGCAGCTGAGCAGTGTCCTGCTCTGTTCAAAGTCCTGGGAGTGATGTGAGCGTTGCAGGAGGTCTGGGGCTGGGTTGGATTCCCCAGCAGTTTGGGGGTAACCTCTCCRTGTGGGCTTTGCTCTTCCAGCTCTTTGACCACATTGTCCACTGCATCTCGGACTTCTTGGAGTACATGGGAATGAAGGGCGTGTCGCTCCCGCTGGGATTCACCTTCTCCTTTCCTTGCCAGCAGAACAACCTGGATGAGGTAACCCCACCCCTCCTGGCAGCACCTCCAGGATCCTGCCTGTCCCTCCCACCTGCTCTTGAGGGGGGCTCACTCTGGGTTTTTTCCACACCAGGGAATTCTCCTCAAGTGGACAAAAGGTTTCAAGGCGACGGGCTGCGAGGGAGAGGATGTGGTGGGGCTGCTGAAGGAGGCCATTCACAGGAGAGAGGTGAGCAGCCACAGGGCTGGGAGAAGCCGCTGCTCCCATATCCTGGCTCTCTTTGGCATCATTAATTGGCCTGTAAAACAAATTACTGGGCTGAGCTCAGGGCTAATGAGTGTTGGAATTTTCACAGCCGCCCTTACTCATCACTTGAGGTTGGATTTTCAGACCCTGGGGCTAAGRGCTGGCTCCTGGCCAGGGTTGGAGCAGGCTTGTCTGGCCCTGAGCTCAGGAGACACCGGTCCCTTTTCCTCAGCACAGACCACCCCGAGCTCCTGCCTGGGGGCTGCTCCTGGCAGGGCTGACCCAGCCCCTYGGCWGCTGGGGSTGTCTGAGCTCTGAGCYCTCCCTGCACACAGCTGGGGCTGTGGGAAGTCCAGGGGTGCATCCATGTCTGTGGAGGTGTGTGGTCATGGAGGACAAGGGGGAACAGTTTTAAACCAAAARAGGAGAGGTTTAGGTTGGATGATAGGAAGAAGTTCCTCACTCTGAGGGTGSKSAGGCCTTGGCACAGGGTGCCCAGAGAAGCTGTGGCTGCCCCTGGATCACTGCAAGTGTTCAAGGCCAGGCTTGACAGGGCTTGGGACAACCTGGGCTCGTGGRAGGTGTCCCTGCCAATGGCAGGGGKGGAACTGGATGAGTTTCCAGGTCCTTTCCAACCCAGACCATTTCATAATTCTGTGACTCCCATACTCATCAGACAGATAGGTCCTTTCCCAGCCATGGGAACAGACTTAGCAGGAATTCCAAGGAACTCCGAAGAACCCCAGGAATAACTTGTGCAATTCATCCCTCTGCAGGAATTTGACCTGGATGTGGTGGCGGTGGTCAATGACACGGTTGGCACCATGATGACCTGTGGCTACGAGGATCCCTACTGTGAAGTTGGGCTGATTGTTGGTGAGAACTGAAACCTCCTTGCAGGCTCCTGGCCCGTGGCCCCACAGCTGCCCCGTGGGGCGCGGGGCTGTCGCAGGGCTCTCAACCTGCTCCTCTCTGCAGGCACGGGCAGCAACGCCTGCTACATGGAGGAGATGAGGAATGTGGAGCTGGTGGAAGGGGACGAGGGCAGGATGTGTGTCAACATGGAGTGGGGGGCCTTCGGGGACAGCGGGTGCCTGGATGACATCCGAACGGAGTTCGACCGGGCYGTGGATGAGCTGTCCCTCAACCCCGGCAAGCAGAGGTGGGTGGTGGCTTTGTGGGGCTGGAGGGATCCCCAGTGAGGCTGAGGGTCCAGGAGCTGTTCTGCCCCACGAGCCCCTTGGTGGATCCAGGGGATGGTGGATCCAGGAGCAGGGCAGAGCCTGGCTTTGGGACACGCCGATGTCCCTTGTCCCCTGCCCCTGGTGGGGGCCGCACTGCTGGGCTTTGTGAATCCATGGTGCTGGAGGCACCTGGCACAGCTGCAATCCCCATCCAGAGCCCGTGTCCCTTCTTGTCCCTTCCTATCCTCATGTCCTGCCCTGCCCTCTGCRTCCCAGGTTTGAGAAGATGATCAGTGGGATGTACCTGGGCGAGATCGTCCGCAACATCCTGATGGATTTCACCAAGCGAGGGCTGCTCTTCCGGGGACGGATCTCAGAGAGGCTGAAGACCAGAGGGATCTTTGAGACCAAGTTCCTGTCCCAGATAGAGAGGTGAGGTCCAACAGGCAAGGGAGCACCAGCTGCCAATCAGAGCAGGGATGGGATTTGGAGGAAGTTCTCCCAGGGCTGGTGGGACAAGTTCCACGTGCTTGGTCTGGAGCCAGGATGATGCAGGATGGTGCCACGCTGATAAATCAGCAGAGATGAGGAGACTGTGGGGCTGGCAGCACAGATGGCTCTTTATCCTCTGCCCTGGGCACAGAGGGTCCGCGGGTTACAGGGGTGTCACACTCCGATGGCTTTGTCCTGAAATAGCCTCMCTGATTAGGATGTGACACCAGGCCACATCCAGCTCTGAAAGCTGATTGAAACGGGGCTGTAGAGTCCCCCCAGCCCCTGTCACCATGAGTCCCTGGGCTCTGCAGGGTTAGGAGGGGAAGCCACACATCCCAGCCTCCCCATCTCCATCATTGCCTGTCCTCCGTGTCCCCCCAGCGAYTGCCTGGCCCTGCTCCAGGTGCGCTCCATCCTGCAGCACCTGGGCCTGGAGTCCACGTGTGACGACAGCATCATYGTCAAGGAGGTGTGCACGGTGGTGGCGCGGCGCGCGGCCCAGCTCTGCGGCGCCGGCATGGCCGCCGTGGTGGACAAGATCCGCGAGAACCGCGGGCTGGACTTCCTCAAGATCACCGTGGGCGTGGATGGGACTCTCTACAAGCTCCACCCGCAGTGAGTGGCTTGGGCTGTGCTCTCGGGGGGCTGTGGGGGACACCTGCCCACCTTGGGTGGTCTGGGTGCTCAGGGGGGACGATGGTTCAGGGCTCAAGGGCTGCCAGGAGCTCTCTGACCCTAACTTGAGGCCCAGCAAGAGTCAGGCACTCCCTTAAAGGCCAGGGCACAGGAAGACAGGGAATGCAGCAATGACWATCCCACTGGACCTGACCCAGGTGTGGTGACCAGGTTCAGCCAGGACTTCAAGTCATGGGGGGATGAAGCAGCTCCAACCAGCCATGAACTGGATCACGAATGTCCATGGCCCCACAAACCTGTCCATGCCAGAGCTGGCAGCTGCTGCTGCTAGACAGTGGAGCTCAGGCAGGGACTAAAGTGTTGGGCTGAGCTTAAAGAGGGCTCARGAACCCATGGGCAAAGGGACGCTCTGAGAACTACCCCCAGGTGAGGCTGRTCAGTGCTGTTGAGGTTCATTAATGCTCCCAGAACTTGGTGGGACT
>NW_026623941.1:152141-181037 GCF_030028575.1 Malurus melanocephalus | reverse complement strand
GATGGGGTTGGGACTGGCACCTTCATGCCATGGCCAGTTAATTCAGACCCTCTCCCTCCCCTTGCCCTGCAGCTTCTCCACCGTCATGCACGAGACAGTGAAGCAGTTGTCCCCCAAGTGCGAAGTGACCTTCCTGCAGTCGGAGGACGGCAGCGGCAAAGGCGCCGCGCTCATCACGGCCGTGGCCTGCCGCATCCGCGAGGCCGGCCAGCGGTAGAGGGAAGGAGGTTTGCCCAAGAGCTTGGTTTCAGCAAAACARGACATTTCCTCACCCGCTCCCTCTGTCCCTCCGTGCACACACTCACACACCCATRCAACCCCTCTCCTCCAAGCAGACTCGTAGCTTTACTTGTTCTCTGAGGCGCCACGGCAGGACTGGAGACACCGTGGGCTCTGTACGAAGTGTTGTCGTAGGAGTTTCCTTGCATGCCATAAAACCGCCTGTCGAGTAAAGCTCACAGTGTCTTTTGGCTTCTCCCTGCATTTCCAGGTGGAGCTGGAGCTGTCCCACCTGCAGCCTCCGTCACTCTCCAGCTCTCCTTCCACCGCTCCGAACCACTCACCCTCCCCTAACAGCCATAGGGATAACGCTCGGATAATTGAGACACTGCATTGTCACTTTAACAGTACCTGTTTATGTGTGTCGGAGTYGTAGCTGTCCGTGCTGTAGAAGCAAACCTCTAAGATTGGGCTAAAGACCTCCACTAGTCTTTTACCCTGATCAAGGCTGTATTATTTCCATGAAAGTCATGGTAACTCTTAAAGCACAGGGTGCAGAATTCCAACGGCGTGGCCGCGGCTGCACTGGAGGTACCGCGTATCTCCCTCGGTGAGCAATACTAGAGAAGCTGCTGGAGCCGGCTCAGGGGACCCTCGGCTGGCTCTGGCAGAGCATGTGCCTGGAAATAATTGGGGACTCAGGGTCTAATCCCATTTCCCGACCTCTCCCACACACCCTGAGTAGCATGTAGGAACGTGGCGTGTATGTAGGGTCGTGTTTCACCCCTGGACACCACTCCCCCCTTCCCTGGTGCATGTGTGGGCACAAGTAGCCACTGCCACGGGCCGGTGTGTCCCCTGCCAAGCCCCAAACTCGTGGCCGTGTGTCTGCCCTCGGCGTGGAGAGTCTGGTTTGCTTTGTGTCTGTGAAATAGTTCTGTGGCTGCAGCCTTTAGGTGGCACCTGGATTTATACACTGTATATTTATGTTTTAAGAGATCTGATGTCTTTTTATGTACATAGTCTCGGGGGGGGGCTGTATCACTTAGTTTTAACGTCACCTTTTCATGTTGTTAAAGAACAGTACAGAGTAAATTTTTTTTCTTTTTCTTTTTTTTTTTTAATTTAAAATTTTCTTGGGGTAGACTGGAGAAAGAGATGCAAAGAGATTCCTGAGGATGGTTGTACAAGAGGTTTGGGCATTCTGACTTWATCACCAGGACAAAAGGGAAAGCAGAAAGCCAGGGATGCAGTGTGCAGGAGCAGCAGGGCCCTGCGGYGATGCTGTGGGGTTTAGGCTGGGTTGAACCCTCAGAGAGATTTTATTTTGTCCCCATCCCCATCCCCAGCTGTGCTCCAGGTCACATCCAGGGGTGGGTGAAACAACCCAGGGCTCTGCAGCGCTCTTGACCTCACATCACTATCTGAGTCGAGTGCTGGCACCAGCAAAGCCAAGCTCATCTCCTCAGTGAGGTGACAGCACCTGGTGTCACTTCATCCCCATTTGGCCTCCCCAGGGCTGTCCATGAGCATCCCCAGGGACACCCGAGCCCGCAGCATTACTCGTGTGCCATGGTCAGACACAGGGAGCAATTTTTGCCAACAGAAAACTCTGGATGAACTAAAAGCTGCAGGTGTCTGCCTAGGTGAGCAGGGGCAGACAGAGGGTGGGAGGTGTTCTGTAAATACTTAGCAGAAGTTAATGAAATTCCAGTAATGTACAAAAAAAACCCCAACAAACTAATAATCCCCACAAACAGCCCTTCAGATTGGAGGATAGAGTTTTTGTCTATTTTTATGTATATTTTTATACTGCTTGGGGTAACCTCATTACCAAAAGTCTCTCTTCTGTGTTGGGATGAGGGTCAAGTTTAGTAGCACAATTTTAAAGCAAATTTACTCTTTTGGGCATTTTAAATGCTTATTTTTTATAAGCCTTGAGACAATTATAACAAATGAAACCTGTGTATAGAAATGATGTAAGAAACCAAGTTTAGTGGAAGTTTTAGAAGCTGTCAAATAAATCTTTGAAGGATGATGCAGAAATCCTCTAATCTGGTACCAAGCAGTTTTTGTGTGATTTTTTTTCCTCAGAAAACCAGCATTTTGCCTATTGAAAAATCAAAACGGAAATGTTTTTAGCTGCTGCACTGTGCAGAGTTGCATTAGTGGCTGTTTTTRCTGTTAGCCAGCTGTACCCATTCTGAAATCTGTAGTGTTTTCATCAGTTAGTGAGCGACGTTTTATACAACCATAGTTTTGGGGGCAGGATGGGAAGGATTGGGATCTGAGCAGCCCTGCCTTTGATTCAGGCTCCATTGGAGCAGGTGACTGATGGGGTGAGAGGGAAAYTGGGGAGCTGAGTGCCTGGCTTGGAGCAGGGTCACCACAGTCCCCTCACCTGTCTGGGGTGAAGGAGTGGCTGTAGCTTCACAGGGGTGAGGAGGGATCACCCTGAGCTCCCTGGATCCACCCTGAGCTGGTGGATTTTTGGCTGGGCTTGGTCAGAGGGATTCACACCTGGATATCCACCTGGATATCCCAGGCTCCCATAATGCTGGAAAGCTTTTGCTTTGAGTCAGAATGAAGCAGGATCGGGAATGTTCCCAGTTAAAAGCAGTACTTGAAGCTGTGAGTGCAGATCCACCCTCCCCAGGGCTGCAGGGAGGGTTTTTGGGGAACATCTGGAGGATTTTGTGCTCCTTGTTGTCCCCAAGGGGATTAGCACTGGAGGTGTTTGATGTGCAGTCTGATTGTGATGGCTGGGACCGGAACCTCACGCCAAAACGTCGCCATGGGATGTTCTGTGAATGTGTTTAAAATGAAGAAGGGAAGATTAAATCCTAATTATTGATATGAAGGGAAGATCAAATGATTATCTGKAGGGCCAGATGGACAGACTGCTGAGCCTGACTTGCCCAGTCTGTGTCTGCCCTGCAGGAAGAAGCGCTGCTTTGTGGGTTTAGGATGGTTTTGTTTTGCTTGGTTGTTCCTATTTGGATGCATTTTCTTTGCACTCCCAGGGTTCTGGGACATTCTCTGACCATGCAGGCAGCAGGGAGCAGAGTCTCTGCCTTCCCTCCCAGGCAGTTCTCTCCTCGTTGGTACTTTGAACAGGATTTTATTGGGTTTTATATATAGATGTAGATTATATATAAACACAATCAGCAAATACTGAGCCTTGCAAGCAGAAATTGCCTCTTCCCTTCCTGGAGCTCAAGGCTGGGAGGGAACAGCTCGTGCTCAGTGCCCGAGGGGCACAGGGGTATCAGTGGGGCACAGATCTCTGGCCTGGCAGCAGCACAAGTGCAGTTTGACCCCAGATAATTCTGTGCCTGCTCTCCCTTATCAGGCAATCCAAACCCATCTGGCTGGGGGAGAGATAAGGGGGTGAAAGGTCCAAGTGCACGGCAGGGGAGAGGCGTGAAACAGTGGCAAAATACACCGTGCAAGGGTTGTGAGGCACAAGATAACAACAAAATAAACTGGAACGAGATGGGGGAGCCCTCATCACAAATCCTTCCCTTCCAGATAAGGAAAATGCCTGCTTTGGGCTGATCATTTGCTTGCTTGGGTAGAAAAATGGGCACTGAAGGAAAAAAGAGGCAATTCCTGTTCTCAAGGCAATTTGGAGACAGGGAAATTCTTTCCCTTGTGACATCCCTGACCAGTCTGAAATCTTTCTGGCCTGAAGCAAAGAAAACGCATCTTGATGTGGGCRCTGGCTCCGTGTGGGCAGGGGAGTCATAAAGCCAAAGACTGTGTGGCTGCTGGCAGAAATGAGTGCTGTAGATTCACCTGATGTTGTTCTTCCGTGTTTACAATATTTATTTTTAGCAATTGACTGCAATGATATTATATATAGGCTTCCTTATTTTTGTACTTTTCATACCGTTTTCCTGAGTGTGGTGTTGTACTGCTCAGCTCCCCTTGGCCACCACTGCTGCTCCTAGTCARTGACAATAAATGAGAGAAAAACAACCACCACCCATTTCTGGGCTCATTGTCGTGTGTTTTGGCTTCTGTGCTCCCCTCACCCCCTCAGCAATCCCTGAGGAAGGGAACCTGTGTCCCCCACCCTAAATCCCTGATCCTGGCCCTGGCAAGAGGGACAGCAGAGAAGGGGGGTGGTTCCTGGCACTGACAGTGCCCCCACAGCCAGGAGGGCAAGCTCGGGGACACCCAGGACACCTCGGGATCAAGGGAATGGGTTGTTGCCTGGAAAAAAATACCAAGGTGCATTTCCTGCTCCACATCCCATGTCCTTGTGACACTGGGTGGGTCCCAGCAGCAGGGCCCCATGTCCAGAGGGCAGAGCAGGCTCGGGCCCTGGCAGGGAGCAAAGCCCTGCACAGCTCAGCYCAGCCCCACAGCTCAGCCATGAACCTGCTGTTCAAAACCCCCTAGGGGAGATAAACCTGTTTCCTCTGCCATTAACCAGCAGCCCCTGTTGCTTTCTACTGAATCAMTCTCCACTAACTCAATTTCAAGGAGTTGGGACTTCTAATTAAAACCAGAGTTAAGTATCTAAATAGAATTGACCCAATAAATAAATTGGATGCTTTAGCAGCTTAACACCTTAAAATGCTTCTGCTCTCTACTGCCAAAGCTGTGACACAACACAAGATCACACACAGGTGCTGAATCCACAGGGTAAATCCAACACAAAAGGTATTCCCAGCAAGAAAGAACAGACACAGGTGAATATTCCACTTGAAATAATTTACTGACAAGTTGCCATGTTTTTCAATCTTGCCCAACACATTTTTATCCTTGTTATAAAGTACAAATGGTTTTATATTTTTTTTTACATTAAAAAAATAGGTTAACGATGCAAAAATTCCCACTTTGAATCAAAAAATCCTGCTGTAAGAATTCAAAATTGTAAGAGAAAACATAAAATCCAACAAAGACTGAACAGAGTGTACCATGACACTACGTGTCCATCACACAACTGGAAAGGAATCCCTTGTTCCCAGCTCTGCCTTTGGATCCTGTGACCTTGCTGAACTGATGTGAAGTTGGTGTTACACATACAACTCAAAAGGCACTCAAAAGTCACAAGTTCCTGAGCTAACACGGGATGTATTCCCAAGRTTACAGCTAAAACAGCCACAGAAGATGTTTAAAAACTGGTTATTTGGTTTGTGTGAGTAGAATCAGCAYTCAGCAGAGCTCCAGCTGAGAGCTGCTTCTAACAGGACTCAAGTGACAGTGAGGACACTGGAGTATTTGCTGTACATGTAAAAAAATAATTCACTTGAGAACATCCTTGTTAGTATTTTAACCTGCTAAAAGACAGAATTATTGGCTGCAGTGTCAGAACAACAGCAATAATGAAATGTGTGTGTAAGCTGCAAAAAAAGCTTAAACTCAGCAGGTGGGAAAGGCTGGGCAGTTAAATAACCAAAGCTGAGAGGCCACATTTACAAAGATTATTTGGTCCTAATGGAAAAGGACCARGAAAATAAGCAAAATATGGATCTGGTATTTACAGATCAGTTATTAAAAAATCCAACAAATAATACAACCAAAAGCCACACTAACAAAACCCACACAACCTACAACGTGTGCTCAGAATCCAACAGGTAATTCCCTACATTGTGATCCACACAAATTCCCTATTTCCAATTTGGCTCAGTTTTTATCCAGAAAAGCCCGAGTGTAACACTTCTCAAACACGGAATGGTTACTGCCTGACAATGCAGAACAGAAATAAAATTTTTTAAAAAACAAAAAAGGTTGACCAGTTTTGGCCTATCTAATGTCTGATCTTCTCTTCAGAGATGCAKAGGAGAGCACTAAGGCCAGGGATGATGCTACAATGTAAGGCCTGCTTGTCTGAGCTGTTGGAGCAGCATCCAGGGTGGGAGAGGGGCTGTCACAGACACCCAGGGGTCTCAGGTTTCCACATGATCCAGCTGTGCCTCACTGTCCACCCTCTTCTCTGGTGATGTGTACAGGAAATTGCAGCAGATGTAGAGGGGGAACGTCAGGAGTCTGCTGTCCAAATTCATCACGATCTGCTCCTGAGGCACACATGGGATATTTGTGTGGTGAGGGGTGGCCACAAGGACAAGACTCATACAACAGTCACTCTGCACATTTTAATGACTATGGATTAAAATCAGAATATAAACAAATAAACCAAAGACAGTTCACCTTCACCTCGAGTTTGTAACAGACACATTCTCAGCCTGCCCACAGCCCCCACCCCAGAGCTCCCAGTCCTCTGCAGCACAGGGAACAACCACAGGAAATCTGGAGCAAATCTCCAACACTCTTGGGGAGAAAGGGGCAGTTTTCATTGTCAGGAGATTTCACCAAACAGGCATTCCCCAACAGTTTATACTTKAAAGCAAATTTCAGTTTACGGATATGAATTTTTTGGTTCCAGTCTAGGGTTTTGGAGTAGCAAACCTGAAACTTMACTCTAGTGAGGATGCAAAACAGTTGAAACTTCAAAACTGAAACCTCACCCTCCAGTGAGGATGGCACTGACAATAAGAGGTTTTCTGTTTTCTCACCACCTTTGTAACACTGCTGCCTGGGATTTGAGAAACTTGATTAACAAGTCCTGCACACACCTCACTAAATCCTGCCGTCAGCAATTGACTGAAAAGGGCACAATGCTCAAGAAAACACCACTCCTCTCYGAGGCTTTTATCAATTTTTTTAAAAGAGTAATAAATTCAACCCTTAAACAACATGTAGACATTCTTTTAACTCCTCAGCTTACAAGAGTCTTCAAACTCCAAATTTGCCTCTAAATGAAGAGTCTGATGGGTGGATTATGCAGAGAGGTGATATCAGCAGTGCTGGAAGGCTGGGAGAGCAGCAGAACATGACACTGGCAGCGGACAGCAGCACCACAGGTACTAATTTCACTAATATGGGAACTAATTTCACTAATATGGGAACTAATTTCATATTATCAACACTAATGAAACCCACACTACCCTACTCTAGTTCCACTTCACAAATTACCTTAATTACCCTCTACCTCTAACAGGAATGCCTGAGATTCCACATAAGCATGACAACAAGATCAGCAACACCCCTTCAAWAGCATTGGTGACTTCTCAGCATTTTTTTCATACCTTGAACTCCACCATTCAAGTTCAACAGCTCAAAACCCCACAGACACACCTGATCTTTCTCCAGGGTCAGGATCTGATAGCCYGTTGTCCTGCTGCAAATCATCTTCCCGCTGCTATCAAACGAGGCCAGGCGTAACCTGGGGGCACAACAGTGAAACCACTTCAGTCTCCTGTATTTTTTCACCACAAGGAGTTTCTCCCAAGGAGACAGGGTAACATTTTTAAATGTAACTGACTCGGGGGTGATAAAAAATAAGGCAAGCAGGCCGCAGAGCCCTGCTGGGTGTGGCACCTGAAGGCGATGCTGCGGCGTGGCTGCAGGCTGACGGAGCCGCTGCACGGCTGGTTCAGMGTGTTGCGTTTGAAGATGATGTAACGGTTGGTGTAGGTAACCAGCAGGTCCAAACCGAAGTTGAAGCCAGTCCAACGCCAGCAGTACTGCAGGACAGAGGGGACAGCAGAGAAAGCAGCCTGAGGGTGGGCTGTGACATGGAGCTGGGGTGCCACGTGAGCTGCAGCCGGTCAGTCCTGGCAATGGGGCTCTGCAGAGTGGGGGGGCTCAGGGATTCCTGCCAAAGTCTGTCAGAAATAGAGAACTCGATAGGAACAACCCACACCAGGTGGCTGAGTGAGAGCAGCTGAGTGTCAGCTGCCTCCCAGACAGAGCCATAGGGCACACAAGAGGGTATCAAACACTCAGCACTGGCTAACAGCCCCAGCCATGGTCAAAACACTCCTGGGGGTCAACGGCCTTAGGTTATGTGACTTSAGCAGGAAAAATTCAGGCTCCCRGCTCAYTTTACAASACCTGTTACCTAAAGACACAGAGGGGCCCTGCCTCTGAATATTACACATTTTATCTAGAGAACTTAKAAAAAGACACCAGTGAGCTAGGCTCTATTTAACTGCCTGGATTTTTCAAGTCTCAAATGAAAACTACCAGTTTTCCCATTCTTGTGGCACAAGAGCACAATGAAACACCAGCTCCTTACTCCTTGCAGAGACAACAATTGCTTCCGTCCTTCTGGGGTGAAAAAAAATTATATCTTTCTCCATGACATCTTTTGGATGCARTTTGACAATGAGGATCTACAAGATTTGGAAATGCCTGACTTGTCTCAGCCATGCCAGCTCTGCAGTTTGCCATGTRCCACACTTACATCACCATCCTTTGCCAGTTTGCGACCACACCTCATGCTGTTTTCTTCCAGTTCCTCTTTATTGATTTCTTGAGGCCTGAAAAAAAAACCCAAAAAAGCATCTTTAAGGACACTTCAAGAGCTTTGTATGATACCTTAATGTGGGGAAGATGAACAGRCTGGAGTAAACCTGACTGACCACACAACCATGGAATACCCTGAGTTGGAAGGGACTCAAAACTGACTCTTCCTTGAGCAGATGTGTGACTAGATGAGCTCCCAGAGTCTCTTCCATTCCAAAATGTCCCATAAACATCCACCTACACTACAAAACTGCAACACAAACCAGGTTGAGACACCTCAGTTAGGCAGGACTTCTTTTACAAAAGACCTTTTCCAGATAACAAAAAATAGCTGTTGCAGAAATACATCTCCCAGCCTTGCAAAAACCCAAGTTGTTTTTAAACACAGCAGGCTGACTTCTGAGGCACATCACAGACAAGTGCTGGGGCACAGCTGCAGGGCTCTGCACAACAGCAGTGCTATGATGTAGCAGACACGAGACACTGGAAGTGGTTTCTCAAGGGGCTGGTTACACAACTCGGCTAAAAAAAAAACCACTTCCCCTTAGTGCTCATGAAGCACCAGAGCCTCTCAGTGCTCCTTGAGGTGCCACAGCCCCTTGGAGCTCCYGARGTGYMACAGMCYCTCRGAGCWCCYSAGATGTCACAGACCCTYGGAGCTCCCCAGATGTCACAGMCCYTTGGAGCTCCCCAGATGTCACAGMCCCTYGGAGCTCCCCAGATGTCACAGMCCYTTGGAGCTYCCCARATGTCACAGCCCTTTGGWGCTCCTGATGTGCCACAGCCCCTGGGTTGTGTCATCCCACACCAACGTAGCTCCTTTTGCCCAACAGCTCTCCCTGCATTCAACACGTACAACAGTTCTTGTATAGCCAGCACGAGTGAGATCAGTCCTGATTTTCCAGAAGTGTGTAACTCGCTTTGCTTCACACACCATGACATCATCAACCCCACACCCACTGCCAGAAAGTGTTCAAGTTACACCAGGCCTAGGGCTGGCAGTGAACTTTATTAATCCCAGTGACATCAGCCCCTGCAGTTTAAACTACAAACCCATAGGACCCAACAATGCCCTCCAAGCCACAAGAGATGAGGCATCTGTTCTCCTCTTACTGCTCAAACTCCACAGGAACTTGCAGCTAAARCTTTTATGAACTCAGCCCAGGTCCTTTTTCTTGTTTCTGTAAAAACCAATCCTGGGAGGTGAAGTGTTCTACGAACAGGTTATGCACATAAGCTCATCACACTTGAACAAATTGACTCAGGAACCTCCAGTTTGCTTTTCCACATCTTCCAGCTGAACTGGTTCTGTGGCTGACCTAAATGCAGTCACAGTGATAAAGGATTTATTTCAGTTTAATTAGTGACAAATTTCACTAACATTAGTCCATAATGCTCAGACTGACACTAACATACCCCTCTCCATCCCTTGAGCAGTCTTAGACAATGCAGAACTTCAGCTTTAATCACTTCCACCAGCTGCCATACAGTGAACAGTGGAGTTACTCTGGAGTTACTCTGCTTCCTTGTCACACAATGCCAAACAGACTGTTAAGAGCAGAAGTGATTCCAGTCCTGAACTTCAAAGATCTGTCTGGCTTCTGCCACATAACACATGTTTGATGTAAAAAAAAAAAAAAAAGTGATCCACTTTAGCACAAGTAAACCTTGACCAGCTACAGTTCAAAGACACAAACTCCAGCATTACACTAAAAAATTCTCCAGTTCTTTAGTGTGAATGTTTAATCCTTTTAAATGCAAACTCAAGGTAGAAAGGAAACACTTTCTTCTCCTCCTCTCTATAAAGTTATCAAGACAAACCACATCACACTGTTTCCAAGCAGTGCCATTTCCTTGTTGGCAGTGTTAGAATTAACAGGTGCAATTATACCCTGCACCAGGTGGGATATGGAAATAGTGCCTTACTTCAGCTCAGAGGAGTCAAATTCRTGTCTTGCTCTGATTCCTAAGCCTGCCTCTTTACCCCTGAGGGAAAACATGTGTTTGATACTGATATGGGCAGTAGGTGTGAGAGGAAGGACAGCAGAGCTGGATAAAAYGATGGCCTTATAAAACCTGAATTCTATTTCTGCAGCTACAGGTTGGTCAAATGGCCAAAGCATTTGCACTAACACCAAGTACAGCTGCACATGTGCCCTTCTAAGGCACAGGTCACCAACCACAGGCCTCTCCTGCAGGGTGGCACCACAGGGCTTCMAATCCCATTGATCTCAGAACTGCATGCAATGGACAAGTAGCAGTGGAGCTGAGCTGCTGGAACTGCAGAGCAGCACCCCATCTCCTCCCCATGGCCCCAGAGAACACCAGACACAATCAGTCCATGATAATTACACAAACAGTAACCTGGATGCCATCAGAATCACTGTTTGTAAACCAGTAAAGGCTGAAGTTGAGAGATATGGAGAAGAAACCTACATCTCACCAGTTCYCACCACTGCCAGCAACACTGCCCTTGGCAATGGACACCAGAATAAGAGATTAACGAGCCAAACTGAAAACTGCTGGTAAACTAAACTTTCCTTRGCTGAGACTTTTGGTTTTCACTGTCTTAAAAGAAATAATAAATCCATACTGCAAAATAGAAAACTAGACAAGCAAGGAAAATATGGAAAAATACTCTGCCTATTCCAAGAGCCACTGAAATCCTCAGCTGTAGCAGAATATGAAAGTTGCCCTTTTCCAGGCTGGATGATCCCCATCATCCTCACTGCAGCTCTGTGGGAGCYCACTTTTCCAGGAGCAGGTACATCCAGTAGGCGACAACTCAAATGCTTCCACTGCACTGAACTATCAAACCACAACAAAATTAGCAAATACAGGGTCTTRTATCAGAACTTTGATGATTCACTTYCCTGTGAGCCCTGGYTCTCYACGAGACAGGAGGTACCACTGGTCTACTCTCAGATACAGCMACAGCAGCATTGCAAAAGCCTTCCCAAGAGAACAGCATCAGAAACAAGCCATGGCCACCCAAAACTRATYTTCAGGAGTTGAGTATGAGAGTCACAATTCTGTTGTTTACCTCCACCCTTTCCTAAAGGATTGCTTCTGAAAAGAACAACTTTTTAACGATCTTGGCTACTCTTCACACAGACCAGAGTTTGGTTTTTTACACTATTACATGATGACATCAAAAGGAAGCAACTGAGGAAGTCTTTTCTATGTAGTACGTAACTAAGCTATGGAGCCACACCACAGGGCTGTTTCAGGACAGAACTGTCTGTATTTAAGAATTGTTGCTGGCTGTTCAGTGACAATCCAGCCAAACCCTCCCCCTGGAAAATCCTGAACTGCTGCTGCCAGGGATGCACACCATGTGAACACTGACTCCTTACTTTAAGGGAAGATGGGAGATGTGCAACTAAACACTGCCACAGCCTGCACAGCTTCAAAACAGGTCAGTGGTTTTCACACCTCTCAGCCTGCTATCACCCAGTGAAGCTCCTGTTAACCCAGCATGTCCCTGTCCACAATGGCACCTGCTGGGTGACACAGCTATAGGAGAAAGGAACAAGTCAGGCTGTAGGGTTTTGGGAGGTAACAGGCATTTTGCAGCTGCCTGACCTGGCATTTTTTTCTCCACAAACCACTGCAGGAACCAGGAGAGAAGATAAGGGCAGGATCAACTCCCAGCTAAATTTTGACATAGTTTTGGTGTTAAATCAGGGACCTGGTTCACTGCAGCATGGCCAAAAGTGTGCAGAAGGAAGGGAAACAGTTTGATGGCCACACACACATGTAACATACATCAAACACACAGACCTTGCTGTCCAAACCACCACCTGGCCAGGCACAGGCTCAGCATCACAGGCACCAGTCACACAAAGCACAGCCACACCCCAGCCCCTGTGGAACACAGAAATGTCATTTGCAGGCTGGAGTTCCCTCACTGGCAAGGAAATGCCAGCATGGTGCAGAACGTGCTGGAGGAAGGGGACAAAACAGGATATAAAACTAGAGGATTCTGAAGAGAATGGGGTCTTAGCAGTGGATSAGGAAGCACTGACTGGGAAAAGCTGGAATGTTGGCAAGTGGAGAGCTATGGAACATAACACTGAGGGGGAAAGGCTGTGAAATTAGAAGGGAGTGAGGCCAACAGGTGAGAGGATGCTGAGCCCTGCTGGGAGGCCAGGATGGAAGGGGCAGGAGCAAAGGTAAAAAATGACAAATAAAAAATGACAGATGCCTCCTGTACCAACACAATTGTAGGTCCCCACGGCCTCCTGCACCCCCAGCCTGGGGGAAGGGGTCAGCACAGGCTTTTCCATCTGCAGTACTGTCCCAAAGTATCCTTAAGATGGAAGGCTCAGAAATTATCCTTTCAACAGTCTCAACACGTATTTCCAGGCAAAGCACTAGTGAGAAGCATTAACCAACATAAAGAAAAACACAGAACACATAACCACCACCCAGCATTTCCTTCTGGTCCCATTACACCAATTTTYCAGAATTCTGCTGGTTGAAGGATGAGAGATCAGCCAGCCCAAGGCAACAGATCTCCATAGAGAGCAACAGTTTAAAGGCACTGAAGTATGCTTCCCCCGCAAAGAAAATAAAGTATGCTTTCCCCACTACTTTTAATATAAACTCCAAAATTCATTATATGAATTTATATGAGAGGAAGGTTTATAATTTARGAAAGAAATAAAGGAAAGCCTGGAATATACCTACCCAATATCATTGTCTTGTTCTGCTCTGAGCATGGCAAACCACTGCTGTTTGTAAACAGAGGACAGCCATTCTAAAATTAAAAAAAAAAAAAAAAAGCTTGGTGTTGTCTTTGGAGCTGGGAATGGCGATGGTCATATACATTTGAAATAGAGAAATAAAATGCCATTGAAATAACAAAGTTACACTTACTAACTGGACAGTCCACATGACCCACCCCCTGGTAACTCCCAGTGTTCTCCAGCTCCCAGCCTCAACCATAGGGGAAGGGATAAACATCCATAACTAACAGGCAGTAACTCCAGACTATGCTCATCTCCTCAAACATCCCCTGCTCCACAAGTGATCCAACTCCACACATTTTCTCAGCACACAAAGCTTTGTTCAGCCAAGGAGCTTGCTAACAAGCTCTTGGAAGAAGGTGCTGTTTTCTGAATCCTCAATGGAATGCTACATAAGTTGAAGAAAACACAATCAAGGGATAAAAGAAAACAGTGACTTAACATAAACAGGGTAAAAGAAACAGAAATTGTACCCTGCTAGGAATAAACATAAATMATGTCCTGCCTGGAGAACACACAAAGATTTCATTGGCTATGTTAAWTTAATGTTGCAACTGAGAGATAAAACAGAACAAAATCCAATAGTTTACCAGGCAGTAACACAAAGGGGATCCCAAAAGCACAGGGTGTAAGAAGTTCTTAGTCAAGATAACAAATGGGGCAAGGGGGCAAGGCCACACATGAGAACCAGGTCTGGAAAATGGGCTGGGTCAGAGGACAGGGAGAACTGCTGTGACCAAAAATACACCAGAAAGCTGAAGAATGTGACAAAAGGAGGAGAGGTGAGATCACATTGCTGACATCATCCTAAAAGTCCTGAATGGAAAAGTTAAAACCAGCCTTTGATCTACTGACTCTAGAGTGAAAGTCCAGATTATGATAGGAGCAAATTGGGAACGAACCAAAGTACAACAGAAAATAAAAAAATAAATTAAGGAAATCTACACAGGTAAGGAACAGAAAATGTGCTAAAAGGGAAGGAAAAAAATATCAGGAGAGAGAGCATCTTCTCTATTTGTCTATGTGCATGTATTTGTTTCCTACTTCACATTTCATCTGCTGATTTATGGAGAGGGAAAGCACAGCTTAGGAAATGTTCAGAAGTCACAAAGTAAAACAGAACAACAAACACTGTGMTCACACAGACACATTACATATTCCCATCTCTTGCACCTTTTCTGCACAAAGATCAGACTGCTGTCAACTCCTGACACAGAATTTCAGTTCTCCCCTGCAGGCTCTACACACAGAGAGCATAAAATACAGAAATAAAGAAATAAATAATCATTACTTTCAACTACTCAGTGTGATTTCATTCTCTACTCCTTGAGAACAATTTAATCTGGAATAATCAAAAAGGCTTCCACCAGACCACAAACTGCAATGGTCCTGTCTGCAGACTCAGGAATGAAGAATACCCTCAAATGCTGAACACTGGCAGCCAACAGCCTGCTCCAAAGTGCAGCCCAGGATTGATATGAATCTCCTTGTAAATAAAAGCAAAAGTTCTGATCTTAACACATCTTGTGGCTACACCCTGGCATGAACAGATTGCGAGGGAGGCAAGTAGCAAACTCCAAGAGCACTTCCTTCCACACACGGATCCTCCTTCTGCACAGGGCTGTGTGTCCCCTTTCCCTGCACCACAGTGCCACCCAGCCAGCACAGCGCTCACTACGGCTCAGGGACTGCTTCCCTATAACAACACTGCTCCTTCACACCTCCTGAGCTAGGTACTAATTGCACRTTCTTTGTCAAGGCACAAATCAGCCTCAAAGATGCAATTTTCTTGAATTCTTCCTCTGACAGACACAGGTAAAGGCTTCTGGGTTTGAGAACACACACAATGTTTATCCACTGAAGAGCACTATGAATAGGCTGCCCATCATGGCCCATCACACATCTGGTAAGTGGTAAGATCAGACATTAAAAGGAGGAAGTCAAGTGCAGCTCCAATAAATTTCTGGTTTGCAACATCTTACTGACAGGCTGACAAAGTCACTTCACAAAGATACAAATCTCACTGTTCTCCTGTGTCACCATTAAGGATCTAAAGAGTCATTCACCCCAAGTWATTTTTTAAAACCTTTCACACTTTGCCTATAACCTGTACCAATGTGAAGTAAGACGGATTATATTTATACATAACTTAAGAATGTAAAATACCATGTATGAAAGCTGACACTTGTTCTTTTGGGATTTTTATGCRTAACAAAATGTTATCACTTACAGAAGGTCAAAGATGCCCCATGTGCTAGGCACAGTGAACCAGACCACTCACAGCTGGTGCCACCTCACCTTCTACTCAGAGAACACTTTTAAAGCAGAATTTTGAACAAAGGGTAACCAAGTCCATCTCCTCTTTTACTGTTTAACAATCAGTGAAGAAAACAGCCTCTTCTCCAGCTATTAGGGCACCCATTTCAACCAAAACTGGGAGGAGGGAAAGACTGTACATTTGAGCAGTGCTATTCCTGTACCTGCTCATTTTCACACAGATGGGCAGATTTCTGGGGAGGAAAGGCCCTGTCCTCTCCCCACAGGCACAGAGAGTCCTAATCCAGCTTCTGAGAGACACATCCTTCCAATATTTCACAGAGAAGAGCTAAAGGTTATTTAGACACTCAGATACAGARAGCAACTAAACTGTTGCTGGCAAAGACAGGACAGGCCAGCACAGGAAAGGCAAACTGACATGACCCTACACCAGCTTAATGGCAAGGAAAGCATTTCAGAAAAAGCATCCATCAGGCTGAGAGACTTCAAAACAAACATCCCAACTTAGCATCACTGTGCTGACATCTACGGCAGCATGAAGAGAAAAGCCAGCATGAGATGAAAAAAACTTAATTTTATAGGAAACAGCACCATAGCTCAAAGACAGGTTAAACATTTCCTTATGACAAAAGTTCACTGTGAACTCCAAGGCTGCAGGCATGGATCTACCTACTTCACACCTCCTGTATGGACATGAGACAAGAACACAGATGCTAAAAAAGTTTTAAGTGATGAACAACTCACAAAATCAGTACTAACTGGCATGTGGTAATCACACCTATAAACAGACATCACAGCCACAGGTGAAGGGGACTTCTGTTTTTTCAATCTTAATATAGTGTATAAGGTGTGTGAGTGAGAGCCAGGGAAAAAACACCAGAGTTAAAATGCAAAATTCAGGGCAAGGATTCAACTCTGACAAAAGAACACTGAGCATAGGGGAATAGGAGCAAGGACACCGGGAGTCAAAGACAGAGCATGTGAAGTCTAAACACTTACAAAGGAGCACACCTATTCCACAGGAGAGAAGGGAAGAAAAAAAAATAACGGGAAAAGGAGGGGCAGGTGATTCCTGTAATAAGAGATCAAAGTAATAGTGGAAAAACATTTTCAAGTCAGAGCCCAACTTGGTAACTCATTTCCAGGYTTATTCAACTATGAGCAGCCACATTCACACAGCTCCCCAGTAAGGAACAAAGCTGATCTGTGGAMTCAGACATCAGCAGGAGGATGAGAAGGGGCATTTCGTCTTCCAGTGATACTGGGATGTTAACAGCAGTAATCCTTAACAACATGAAATGGCATTTCGCTCTACAGGCTTCAAAAAGCACCAGACCCTAGGGGGAGGATGTATTTTACACAAAATGCAGATAAATGGACAAGAATGGAATATTTGAATATCCTCTCTGCTCCAAATCATACTAAATCTCTATTAGTAAATAACTTTTGTTTTGGAAGAGGGAAGAAGAGTTCACAGCTTCTTGTGTTTTTAATTTTCATGTTTTATTCCAAATCCTATCAATGCCCATTCACCACTTTTTAGAAAAAGTAATGGCTGAAAAACAGTTGAATCTCAGCAAGTTTTACTCTCCCAAAAGGATTTTTTGCTTATCTGGGCCCCTGGGTCCATTTAAACATTGATAAAGTACTATGTATTGATTATGGAACATTTTGACAAACTGCCTGAYAAGCAGAATGCTTAACACACCTATATGGGTGTCTTTGCAGACTTTTATGCCTGTAGTTTTCRTACTCAGCTTCTGCTGGATCTTCAACCACAACCAGATGGGGGAGATAAACATGTGAGCAGTAAGACAAGTAAACACATGGAGATTTTCCCAATTACTCTAGGGCAAGACAGGCTGGGGGGAACGCACATGGAACACGATCAGTTGAACAAAATCATGGAATACTCTGGGCTGGGAAAGTCCTGTAAGGTCATTAAGTCTAACTTGCTCCCGCCAGCACTGTCAAGCCCACCACTGACCCATGTCCCCAGGTGTCACATCCACAAAGCTGCTATATCCCCCCAGGGACAGGGACCTCACCACTACCCTGGGCAACTGTGCCAGAGCTGGACAATACTTTCCAGGAAGAAATGAACTTTCCCAGTATCCAACCTGAACCTCCCCTGGCACAGGGGAGGCCGTTTTTTCTTGTCCTGTCCCTTGTTCCCTGGGAGCAGAGCCCGACTCCCACCCRGTTGCCCCCTCCTGTCTGGAAGTTGTAGAGAGTGAGAAGGTCCCCCCTGAGCCTCCTTTTCTCCAGCCCCCTCAGCCACTCCTGGTCAGACTCATGCTCCACACCCTGCCCCAGCTCTGTCCCTCTTGGGACATRCTCCAGCACCTCAGTGTCTYTCTTGGGGTGAGRRGCCCAAAACTGAGTCCARGAATCGAGGTAAGGCCTCACCTGTGCCCAGTACTCACTCACCTGAGGGCAGCAGGGCATCTCTCTCCACRATTCTGGCTGAGGCCAGGTCACTGATGATGTACTGCAGCCTCAGGTGTGCAAACACGGGCAGGAACGCATTCCCCTGCGCCGATTCCAGGAAGGCAATGTCACACCCAAACTCTGCAACACACAGCACCCACATTACTACTTGCTTCCCTAAAGGTTTTCCAGACCCTATTTACATTGTAATTTTGATTTATTGATTAGAGAAAGCTATTATGAACAGGCAAGTCACCTTTTGCCATTAAGAAATTACTCACATTCAAATCCCAAAGCAAGGCCAGGCCAACTYTTCCTACCTCTCCTGCGCTCGGCAAACCAGGCATCAGCTTCTGTTAACACTTGCTTGAAAGACCCRTTCCAAGAAGGCACGAGCTGAAGGAACATCCACTGGGCAAAATAAAYAAATTCTAGTGAGTCAGTTGAAGAAGGTTTCAGGTAAGTAATCTGCACATTAATGAGAGACATTTCTATGAAAGTTCGGCTACTCCATTAAATACTTTCAGTCAATCCCACCAAGGTTCCACTGCATCGAGCCCCAGCAGCCCCAAGCAACTACCTTTTTGAGAGCAGTGTACACATCCATTTCCACCTGCAGCACAAACAGGTTGGAGGAGCTGATCAGCTGCTTCATGAGGTTTATGCTGAAAAAAATCAATTGTAACAGGTCAGTGAGACAGGGAAGAGTAAAAGAAGAAGGGGAGGTAGGGAACAAGCAACCAGCAGCCCAGAAAGTGATTTGCAGTGAGCATCAAACTTGGGCAGATTGTCTTTCATCCCTGCAAAGTGCAGCTCCAGTACCTGAGTTCCTTGAAGAGTCCAACGCTCTGGTGAGTCATCAGGTTATTCAAGAGCCATTCAAGGCACCTGTATGGAAAGCAAAGAACTAAAACCTCTGCTTGTTTCTTCTCTACATMAACATTCCTGCAACAGCTGCTCAGGCTCACAAAGCCTGATCCTGCCTCACAGGATTGGGAAATGCTGCCTTAACCCAAGCCAGAAATGCACAAAAATATAAAGGTTTTTGAATACAGAAAGTTTACCAGAAAATTTTCCCTTATTAAAGCTGCACTGAGTTTCTATCAGGGCACAGCACAAGTGGAATTTAAARGATTGTTAATGTCACACAGAACTCTGAGAACAGAGTCACAGCACATGGAAGTATTTAGGAGCTCTCAGCATTCTGCTCCCAAAYGTGGCATTAGCCCTCCTCATAAAAACAAAGTTCAGCTGCAGCTCTGAATATTAAATCTGCTCTGTGATAGAATAGCCTGTGATCATCAGTGTTACTTCACTGTCACACTGAAGACCAAACATACGGTCCTTACTTTATAACTCATCCAGTCACAGCACAACCAATCAACCTGCAACAATCTGCTCATATTTTAAGGGAACTGATGATAGGAGAACCCAACAATTCAATAAGACAAGCAAAGCCCAAGTCAGGCAGCTTTAAAAGGATTASAAGGGCCAAAGCCCAAACAGAACTTGATTTGGCTGCTACAGTTAAAGACAKCAAAAAACATTTCCATAAATACACTGGCACCAAAAGGAGGCTCAAGGAAAAGTCTCCATCATTTGTTGAATGCAGAGCATAGTGCAGTGACAGTGAAAGGCAGAGGTAATGTCTTTGCATCAGTCTCRGTAATATCAAGATCAGCTGTCCTCAGGATACCCAGTCCCCAGAGCTGGAAGTGAGGGACAGGGACCTGAGAAAAGCCCCCGTAATCCAGGAGGGAACTGTCAGTGACCTGCTCTGMCTATCAGACACTCACAAGTCTATGGGCCCTGATGRGATCCACCCCAGAGAAACGAGAGAACTGGCAGAAGAACTTGCCAATCCACTCTGGACCATCTATCATAGTTAACTGGGGAAGTTCCAGCTGACTGGAAACCAGCAAATGTACACTTATCAACAAGAAGAGTTTGAAGGAGGATCCAGAGAACTCCACAGCCTGACCTCAGTTCTGGGCAAGA
The DNA here is from genome assembly GCF_030028575.1 of Malurus melanocephalus. NCBI lineage: Eukaryota > Metazoa > Chordata > Aves > Passeriformes > Maluridae > Malurus > Malurus melanocephalus. The sequence goes on along the minus strand of NW_026623941.1, from coordinate 161,040 downwards.
TCTCTTTGGAAGAGATCATCCTGAGTACCATCACATGGTATGTGCAGGACAATCAGGGGATCAGGCCCAGCCAACATGGATTTATGAAAGGAAGATCCTGCTTGACCAAGCTTATCTCCCTTCTACACCAAAGTGACCCACTTAGCAGATGAGGGGAAGGCTGTAGATGTGCCCATCTAAACTCCAATGAAGCCTTTAACCCCATGTCCCACAGCATCCAGCCAGAAAAACTGGCTGCTCATGATTTGGATGGGTGGACTCAGATGAGTAAAAAGCTGGTGGATGGCAGGGCCCAGGGAGTTGTGGTGGATGGAGCTAAATCAAGCTGGGGCTGGTCATAAGTGGGATTTCCTAGGGCTCAGTATTGGGGCTGCTCCTATTTAACACCTTTATTGATCATCTGGTTGGGGGAAATTGAGTTCTCCCTCAGTAAATTTGCAGACAACACTAATCTGGGTGGATTTGTGGATCTGCAGGAGGGCAGGAAGATTCTTCAGTGATCTGGAAAGACTCAATCTACGGGCCAAGGGCAACAGCATGAGGCTTAATAAGACCAAGTGCTGGGTTCCCACAGCAACTGCYTGCAGCTCCAGGCTGGGGCAGGAGTGGCTTAAGAGCTGCTTGGCAGACAGGGACTTGGGARTGGTTGACAGATGGCTGAACATGAGCCAACAGTGTGCCCAGGTGGCCAGGAAGGCCAGTGGCATCTTGGCCTGTGTCAAGAACAGTGTGGCCAGCAGGACTAGGAACTGACCATCCCCTGCACCTGGTGAGTCCAGACAAGGGCAACAAGGCTCATGAAGGGTCTAGAAAATGTGTTTTATAAAGAACAGTTGAGGGAGCTGTTTCACTGCTCTCTACAACACCCTAAAAGGCTGTAGTGAGGTATGGCYGGTCTATTCTGCCRTGCCTGCAGTGAGAGAACATAAGGAAATGACCTTAAACTGAAACAGGGGAAATCCAGATTAGGTGTCATAAAATATTTTTTCCCTGTTTGGGTGGTCAAGCATTGGAATAGGTTGCCCAGGAAGGTGGTGGAATCACTACCCCTGCAAGTGTCTGGATCTGGCTCTGGGTGATGTGGTTCAGTGACAGTGCTAGGAGCATGGCTAGATGGGATGATATTAGAGGTCTCTTCAACCTTGATGATTCTATGATTCTATTCTAAAAAAATAATAAAACAATTAAGTGGTCATTATGGTACTGAGTGTAAATTCACTGTTAATTAGCAATGCCCAAAGCAGYTTGGAGACAGTAATTCTTACTTTTTCTTCACGGAGTCCAGCCCATATGTCCCCGCAGAATTRTAATAACCACACACGGTTTGGGCAGTGATGGTTTCCTTCATTGTTTCACCACATTGCTGGATTAAGCCATCCTGCAGGGAGGAAAACACCCACAAATGTTCTGAGCGTTCACTTCCCAAAAGGAAATGTCAGACACTGCTGTTCATGCAGATTTTCATGCCTGAACCATCCCCATGGGCTGCAGTGACCTGTGCTATGCTGTTCAAAACATTTAAACCCTCATTCCTCAGAAACACAGATGTTCCTTAAGAATATTTCCCATGAAGGAAAAGCATAATGAATGCCTTCCCAGTAGAGCACAGTAGAGCTCCAAAACCTACTTAATCTACTTTGAGATATCACTCTCAAAGCACTTAATCTCACACCTCAATCTTAGTCACAGCATTTTTCAATAAACTCATTGCATTGTGTTTGGGTTTTTCCCCACTTAGCCTGAAAAGCTGATTCATTGCTCTGGGTGAAAAAGGCCACATGGGCAAAGATRTTCTGAACTGTTCTGTTTCTCTTTGGTAAAGACAAAAATACTGGCATTTCTGACTTACAAGCTGCAGCATGCAGGCTGCTGCCAGCAAGGCAACCACACGGCTGGGGTTTATCAGCACATCATCCCTGTAGAGCGAGCCAAAAGCCACCTGCAGAGCTGCAAAGGGAACAGGAATCAGAAACAGAACACTGAGCATGGAGCATTAAAACTGTCCTCAGATATAACCAAACCACCTCAACTGCACACCTTCTCTATGGTCTCAGTACTGGCTCTTTATCTACAGCAATTGATCAGACAGAAAACACAGTATGGGGCATTAACCAATCCATTACTGAGCTCCCACGATTTAAACAAACTCTTCAACACAAAGAAGTTAAACCYCATGAGCCTTCTCTGAGCATCATGAGGTTTAAATTAATCTCTCCCTCCAGGGTTTTGTTGAAACAAAATGTTCCCACTTACCTTCTACATCAATATTTTGGTCAGGAATCTCCAACTCTATGACATTCATGCTGGATTCTTTCCAAGAGCCACTGAACATACTGGAAAAGTAGCCTGACTGTAAGAGAGAAGAGAGAAAAAGAACTCAACTAAGTGATTTCATCCCAACTAAAACTGGCAAAAGCAGCACATGGAACCAAACATGGTTAATATTTACCTTTATGCAAAACAAAACATATTAAGGGAACTTTCACAAGCCAGAACATTCTGACAGACTCAAGGGGCTGGTTGTAGTTGCTGTCTCTGGCACTTAAAATGCCTACAGGAAAATTTGGGCTACATGTGTGTAATCAGAGCAAGGGAAGAATTTGAAAAGGCCAGAAAAGCCACATAAGCTCTATTCTCATGAACCACATCACCAGTGGGGATAGTATTAGTCTAAGAACTAAGTCATTAATGTTACTGGCAAACAACAAATCCTGCAGGCATAAGGGAATGCCAGTTTTGGGACTAGGGGAGAAAAAGAAAAAAAGGCATGCAAGACATACAAATTACTGTACAAGGCTGTAGTCTCATACCAAGGACACAGACACACACACACCATTTACGGCAATATACCTTTTAATTTTAAGTGAAAAGCACATAAAACTAGAATTTGAGGTTTCCATCCAAATGAAGGGAAAGATAATGCTCTACTAGGGTTCCTGATTTTCCTTCCCAGCAGCAGATGTGCCCATTATGAGATGCTATCAATGAAGTTTACCTGAGAGATCAAAAAAATAAAGTCTATTTGTACAGCACTACATTCCCTGACCTCTTCACTCAGCATTTCAGCTCAGGGCAGCAAATAACACAAAACCCAAATCTGATTTMATTTGATCTGGTCAGTATTTCTGTACCCTTGACGTATTCCTAGCTCTGACAACACAAAATATGCTCCTCTCAAACACAAGACCTCAGTCATCCTGGTCCTCCTCACAAGGCTGTCTCAGCTTTACCCTAGATATCAACTCCCCAGTTTCAGAAGGATTTATCATTTTTGTAACAGCATCAGGAAAAAGAAATTCCCCATTTCTCAGAGCTGCTGTGATCAGGCAAAGCAGCAGTGACTGTCCTTCACAGAACTCAGGGCAGTGCCTGGAGAGACCAAGGGAGCAGAAACAGCCAGGCTGAGAGTCCACTCAGGGGCATAGGGGAGGAGTCACAACGGCATTAAGAGTCATTTAYATGCAGTCATTTCTAACCTCCAACACTATTTTGCCAACAGTAACATAATTCCAATGCAGCAGTGTGCCCTGAAACAGAACCTACCTGAGAACTGTGAGCTCCCTGCAAAGCTCATCTCCCAAGAACACCACTCCTACAAGACCTCTACAGACAACATCACAATTTTCAAACCCTGCTAAACAGATGCACCTACAGATAGGATTTCATAMTCAATTTCAGTCACCAACCTGTGCTAAGGTGCCTGAAGCTTCACAAACTTGAGATGCAGCAATGGCAGACCCACAGTGACAGAAAACACCAGCACCACCAGCAGCCTGAGCTCATCCAAGCCTGTCTGAGCTTCCTCCATGGGGTCCAGGGTCCCATGTGGCAGTGGGGGCTGTGCCTGCCAGCTCTGCTCCTGCCACACCACCCACGGYCCCCTCAGTCCCACTGCTGCAGCTCTGGCTCAAAGGACTCTCCTGTCTTCAGTTAAAAGGTTCTCAAGCACAAAAAATAAAAGGGTTTTTCCTACAAGAAAGCAATGAAACATTTCCCTTGCTGGGGCCATGAAAGTCATTGCTGAAGCTGCTCTTGAATTCTGGCACTGAGACAACAACAACCCCAAAACCCCAGAATTTGYTTTTCCTGTCACTTGTTGCACCAGAGAAACTGCAGCCTTGTGCTGAACACCTCCCAGTGCCACCATGTCACACCCCCTGCTCTGGTTCCCACTGCAGCTGGCACACAAGTGCCCTCCTGTCCTGGTGCATCACCTCATGGCTTCACAGGAATCCCTGCCAAGGCCAGACCCCCCGGAAAACCACAGGCACAACTGAATTGGGCATTTCATGGCAGTCACAGCTCCTCCCCACTTCTGCCACAGGAGGAGGGACACAGACCACAGACAGTGAAGCCAACAGCACCTCTGTGCTCCCAAAACACAAAGGACTCCACCTGAATACAAACCCAACAGAAAATGTCTGTAGGAATCACATCTTTTTTGGACGTATGCACTAAGWTTTATTCCTTTTTAGAGTTCCCGAGCAAATGTTCCTCCTGCACTAAGGAATCCTTTTGTGACAACTCATGAAATCAAGTAACAACTACAGGGACCCAGCATCAGCTATTTCCCTGCAGGTCCCCACACAGAAATTCAGTGGGCAGTAAAACTGAGCTGGGGCATCACACGCTTTACAAATCCCTTCWGGAAGAGCCTCCTTTGCTCTGCAAGAATATTCACATCACACTAGCCTCTCAGCCACTTGCTCAGCAAACAAGAAAATGTTCTCAAGACATCAAAGACAAACTTCAGGACTGTTTTCACAGAGGATGCACCAAGATCAAGAATAAAACAAATAGAATAAAAAATATTAAACAGGGAGAGAAGCAAAGAAACTTTCTAAACATGAAGTTACAGCTCTGCTTCCCGACATTGCTAACAGGAACTGGATAACTGTTTACATCTACAAAGAGTGAAAGTCCTAAATATAAGGGGGGGTAAAAAGAAATATCTCCAGTCATACTGCACAGTTTCCAGGCATTCTTTTATGAAAAACACAGTTCCTGCTAGAAGTTAGAAAAAAGCCACTTACCTGACACAAATATATCTTGTGCAAGTTCCACTCCTCTCCCAGAGCACAAATTTTGACATCACTGTTCTCCCCATTCAAAAACAGTGTCTGATAAATATATTTCGACGTGCTTTTCAGTTTTTTCCTAGTAAAAACAAAACAACAAACCACAAACAGTGAGACACTCCTAAAAATTCTCCCGTTACAGTGGCAACAGTCGGTCTCAAGCTCTGGGAGGGCTCGTTCTGCCCAGCCCAGCGCGACTGCCGTGTCCCCCTGTGCCGGCACCCCATCCCCGCTGCTGCTGGGGCCTTTCCGAACGTCCCAGAGTCACCCCCTGACCCGGGGGACCCATGAGCGGCCTCTCCCCGACACCTCTCCCCTCCAGCCCCCGCTCCTTCCCGCACACCGGGCCCCGATGGGAGGCCGGGGCGGGCTCTCGAGTGTCGCCCCAAAGRTGTCCCCCATGCCGGCCCTCAAGCCCCTCAGCCCGACCCCGGCCCCGCAGCCTCCTCCAGATTGCTCCCGACTCCTCAGAGCCGCCGCCCGCCCCCGCAGCCCCTCAGAGCCGGAGGCCGCCGGCGCCCTTCCCTCAGCCGCCCCCAGACCTGCGGCCCCGGAGGTGGAGGAGCCGCTCCTCCCGCTCCGCCTCGCCGTCGCTGTCGCTGTCTCCGGGCCCCTCGGCCCCACCGCGCTTCCTCTTGCCTCCCTTGCCTGCGGCCGCCGCCTCGCCCCGCGGGAGCCCGGCCTTCCGCCCCAGCACGCGGCTGCCCAGCGAGCCCATGGCCACTCGGCCGCCTCATGAGGCTGCAGCGGGAGCGGGGCCGGAGCGGCAGCGGAGCGGCAGCGGCGCCTCAGCCCCGGCCGGCGGCGGCCACGGCCCCGCGGCTCTGCGCCTGCGCGGCGGGCCTGAGGGGACAGGGGCGGGCGCTGCTGTGGAGCCTCTTCGTGCGTTCAGTTAATGATTGAAATCGGCTTCTGAGGTAATTGTTGTKAGGAAAATTAAYCCRCAAACATCAGAGGTTTATGTCCAAAAAGGAGAYAGAGGAGTCCTGTAAGTTTATTCGATTWAAGGAAGAGGCCATGGGATATTTCCATTGGGTCTTTTAAATTGATAGAGGACGCCGCCTCCTTTTTGTCTTAATTTCCCGTCCGCATTTCCCTCTCTCTTTCCCTATTGGCTGAGGAACTCGAGAGGTACAGACTCGCCGAATTGCTTAATACAGACCCCATCTAATACAGACCCCATCTAATGTGCATCCCCCCACGTCTCTTTTTATTCTTTGTGTCTCTGTTCTTTTTCTCTCAGTCCAGGGATTTAGCGCTGCCTTGGGTGGAATTCCTCTGGAATTTATGGTTCCTCCCATTGCTCCTTTCACCTGTCAGGATCTGGCCTTATCTACCAGCAGACCCCATAGTTTGTTTGTAAAGAAACCTCCCTCTCATTCCTTTCATTGTTTTGTTGAATCATAACCAATACATACATTTATAATAATTAGTGCATTATTCTTGAATTACTCCTAGCTAGCATCTAGCAAAGGTGTCATAAGCTACTTCTATAGGAAGACAGTTTGGGAAATTACTGAAACCTGAAGTTTTGATAAACTCATGTGCTTCAGTGAGCAAAGCCTGGGAGACAAACGTGTTTTTGAGGTTGGACATCTGGAACGTAGAATTTATGGACCACAAAGGCAATTTCCAGAAACCAGAAGATAAAAAAGAGACAAAGAATCAGTTCATGAGTTGGAAGGTCCTTACTGAAGGAAAAAGATACTAAAATGACTAAAACYGTGGGCTAATCAGCATAAGAAGCAGGCCTAAAGCTGCTCCCCATCCTGCCAAGGGCCTGCAGAGAAGCAGCTCCTGTGGAGAGCAAGAGTTTGGGACAAAGCAAGTTCTTTCCTTGCATACCCTCCCAGAACACACCAYTGGGATAGGAAGTACAGAAACAAATTCTTTATTCATTTTTCAAAACTCAGCAACTTCACCCAAGGCATTGAAATCCACCCCCAGCCCGAGCGCCTCTGCAGCTGCTGTGCTGTGTTGAACATTTCCCTGTGCTGAGCAGAACCCCCAGGAGAACTGGATAAAGCTCTGCCTCCTCGCCCGGCAAAAGTCAGCAATGTGTCTACAATGGCAGCCCAGAGAAACAGAAAGAAAATTATTTTATTGAAGGCCACAGAGGCATCTCCTATTCCAAGCAGCAGGACCCTGTTTTAGAGGAAAATGACTGATGGAACTGGGGTCTAACCACCTTGGTGTTTGAGCTTTGACAGTCCAAGCTCAGTCTGGTCCTTCAGAAMAGGATTATACATCAGCAGTAAAAAATAAATTGCTAAGCCAAAGCAGAATCCCACTTTTGTAGTGAAAAAAGCGAACAGGCAGGTGTGTAGAGTCTGGGTGAAAAGTCCCTCCCAGATATTGATGTGGACATCCAGGTGACATCCTTTAATGGTCCTGTGACACGGGGCTGCTGCCAGCATGGGGAGGTGTCCTGGGGAGTTACCTCAGGGAGCTTTGGGGAGGCATCCCAGCACCAGGCTGATGAGGTGGGGTTTTAGGGACAGGTCATTCCTAAAAAGGCACCATTCCAACAATATCACTTYATCCAGAGCAGGGTTTGCAGTATAACATAATTATTTATAGTCCAATAGTCAAGCAGACAGATCAAGAGCACAGGGCTGCTCTAACCAAGGCAGAAAAAGGGCTTTTCTGATGTCACCAGTGACAACTTGCCCACTTACAGATCTACAGGCAACATATACATACAGTGCAGGCAGGCTGTCAGTGTTCCCACCAACAGAGGCAAGTTAACATGTAAACGTTCTTGTGTTTTAGATATTTGATTTCTTTGTGTCTTAATTTTATCAAGAAACAGAAGCAAACCCATRTTCTAAACTCTCCATGTACTGATGAGGTTGGCTTTTCCCTGGGCAGCCTCTCACACTCTGCATCCAGGTTTGCTTCAGCTGATGCATTTTCCTGACCAACAAAGGGACAGCTGGTCAAGAAACAATTTAACTTTTGTATCTTTGGTTACAGCGTTCTGTGTAAGATGGGCTTTATCAGCCCAGTTAGTARGCAAATGGGTGTTCCCAAGCATAAAAGTGTGCCAAAAGGGTCAACCAGAATGGCCACTATCTAACCAGAGCATGAACTAACCTAAATCAATAATTAGAAAAATTAATAAGGCATTTGTGAAAAAARTTAATAGAAAGAAATCTTTATCATGATTGGGCTTGATGATCTTAAAGATCTTTTCCAACCTAAATGATTCTAYGATCAGCTGCTTCCCATCASCCAGGCAGTCCCAMAGGCCTCCTTTAATCCTCCCCACCACAGAGCCTGAGCAGAACTTTCCTGTAGTCCCCTGAGCAGTCTCCCTAGAGAGAGCAGAAAAAAAAAGGAACACCATTAATTTTGCAGGTCCATCGAAGGCARGATTCCTTCCAGTATATACAACTCACTGTAGAGTTTGTAGCCTCTTTGACAATTTAACACAAGAACATTCAGGAASGTTTTCAGTACATATATGTAAAGTCTCCTTAATTCTACTTCCTCTAAAATACCCAAAAGGTGTTGAGGGGGGACCTGTCTCCTTTAAGCTGCTTAGAAAGCCCAGCTGTAAGATTGCCAAGCTTACCTTAATGAAGGAGTGGAGCGATTTCCCATACATGGCCAGGAATTCCCTCCTGATGTAGAGCATGTCWACTTCTGAGCGGGACACCATCACCCGGATCAGGGTGCTGTCATCTGTGCCCAGGCCCTGAAGGAACACAACAACCAGCTGCAGCTGCAGAGCRTTTGGGACACATCCCTGACAGACACAAGGTTTGGCCTCATGTGGAATCTATTCCTAATTACAGAATCACAGAATCATTGGGGTC
>NW_026623941.1:132903-151624 GCF_030028575.1 Malurus melanocephalus | reverse complement strand
GGAACTTCCTGAAGGAAGAGGTCCACAGAAAAGCTCAGACTTCCTTTTTTTTCCCAATTAACACGGAGTTTCTTCTTCTCTGATTCCTGTCATGCTACTGACTCGASCATGAAAGGCAGGGGGGAAAACAGCAAAGTTCTTTACCTTCATAGATTTGTACAATCTTTCAGCAAAATACGCAGGTTTATTCCTCAAGCACTTCACTGTAAGGGAGACAAGAACAAAAGAATTAAAGCAAATAAATACWGAAGGAGAAGGTCTTCCAAACCCTTCCATCACTTTCTCAGTGAAGATGTTTATTCTGTACAAATGCAACTCAACAAGCACAGTGCAGACATCCAGAGTCAGTGACCTGCTGTCAATTGATGTCTCCATGCCCAGTGCGCAGCAATAAAATCTCTTTAAGGCTTCAAAGCTTCCAGACAGCAAATGTCAGCTGCCAAAGCATCCCTTGGCAAAGAAATAAAAAGCACAGAGCCTTCTTACCAGGTTGTATCTGCAAAGATTAAAATACTGTGGCTTATAAAATAGTGAAAAAGAATCTGCCTCCTGAAGCTGTGCAAACAGTCAGGACAAGAGACAGGATCTTTAATTACTGAATTGGTTTGTAGACAAAGCTTAAAAGTAGGGAACTCACCCACAGCTAACAATGCATCCTCGAGGTCTCCTGACATCTCAGATTTAATGCTCTCTGTGATGTCCTTATTAGCAATCCCTCTGTACACATCAAAAACTAGGAGGAAGAGTCAGATAAAAAAACCAAGTGAGCTGCTTCAGTGTGTAACCCCCRAGGATCACTTTGCAAGATCAAGCTCCTCATACCCTGTACAAACATTGTCACATTACTCTGACATTGTAAGCTAAATCAGGGCTGCCCCTCAGAAATATTTAATTTTAATTTTCAGCTGTCTTGCTAATTAATCTAGCACTGCTGCTAAAATTTTCCAGAACTGCTATTTAATGCAGACAGTTTCCATACTTAGCTCTGTCCCATGGGAGTCACACTTCATTATTTCCAATTCACAGGCTGGAGCAAGTTGTATGGTTGTTTTTCTCAACTCCCTTTTTGTCTCAGGAGGGAATAAAATGGTCTAAAAGRATTGAATCAACTGGCCCTGAGAATAACTGTTGTCTCAGGAAGGGATCACAAATTAGCTAATGAACAAGTACAAAAGTRCTATCCTCAAACAAGGGAAGAAATCCAGGACACCAAAGAGGGYCGTACCTCTCAGCAGGTGGCACCTGTTCCGGGTGCAGAGGATGGACATGAACTGCACCTCATCTGTTCCCCATTTCTTCTCCCCAGCTTCATACAGGCACTTGAAGAGATTAGGAACAGACAAAGTGAGGGTAATTGAAAACACCAGGTGCATATAATGAGATTTTTACTTCATAGAACCATTTGGGTTGGAAAASTCCTCTAMYATCAYRGAGTGTTCATTGCTAAGGCCACCACTAACCCATGTCCTCATGTGCTATCTATCCTTAACGTATTTGTTAAATTCCCCCAGGGATGGGGACTCCACCCCTGYCCTGTGCCAGAGCTGGACAACCCTTTCAGGGGAAAAATATTTCCTAACATCCAATGTAGTATCCACCTAGGGCACTGATTCAGGCTTACTCACCTACCTTGAAAAACAAAGAGGTCTAGAAACAGCAGGGATTCACCCCACCCAAACACATACAAAACCAAACAATCCTTGCAAAGAAGCAAATTGCTACACACCTGAGCATCTTGTTGAGCAAGGGCCTCATCCACAAATGTTCCCTCATCTCTGTTACCCTGTGGAAGTACAAGGATGAAAAAACTGATCTCGACAGAGSAACTAAAGGAAATAAGTCCTGCAAATTCTGCATTCAAAACCACTCACTAGAAATGTATAGTGGGATTCTTAACATTGGATAGTGGGTTACAAATACATCAAAACATTAATCAGATGTTACTTTTCCTTCCTTTTGAAATGAGCAACCTTCCACTTTAATTCAAAAAGARCACATGACATTAAGGCATGCCCAGAGTGAGGCTCCTCTCCTCACACAGGTAGAAGCTTGTGTGAAACTGGTGAGGTGAAATGCCAGGAAAGTGAAATAAGAGCCAGCCTGAAGTACCTCATCACTGAGTGAGAGATGTCTAGCAGCAGTTTGAGCCCCATTATTTCCCCTATCCTGGACTTACTGTTGCGAGGGACACAAGGACTCTCCGGAACATGGAGGAGGTGTCAGAGACGATGTCRTCCTCGAGGGTAGARCCRTATTCTGCCAGAGCACACACACASACACASAGCACATCTGTTACTAACAGTTCACCAAATCACAGAGTCAGGGTTTGCTGAGCAGGAAGRGACCCACAAGGATCACCGAGTCCAGYTCCTGGGCCTGCATAAAACCATCCCCAAGGGTCTCACCCTGTACCTGAGAGTGTTGTCCAAACACCCCCTGAGCTCCATCGGGATTGGTGCTGTGACCACTTTTCTGGGATGTCTGTTCTAAGCTCCCAACCACCCAGTGGGTGAAGAACCTTTTTCCAGAATCCAACCTAAACCTCCCCTGACACAATTTCAGGCCATTCCCCAAGCCCTGTCACTGTCACCACAGAGCAGAAATTGGAGCTGCCTCTCCTCCTCCCTACATAAGGAAGTTGCAACTGCAATGAGGTCTCCTCTCAATCTCCTCCAGCTGAACACAGCAAGTGACCTCAGCTGCTCCTCACATGGCTTCTCCTCAAGGCCTTTCACCCTCTTCGCTGCCCTCCTTTGGAGGTTCACAAATAGCTTAATACCTTTCTTATATTGCAGTGATCAAAACTGCACAAAATATTCAAGGTGAGGCCACCCCTGTGCAGCGCAGAGCAGAACAATCCCCTCCCTTGACCAGTTGGTGATGCTGTGTCCATCACCTGGACAATGTTGCAACATTTGCCAGCTGTAAACCAGCTAAGTATGTGACTGAGCTCAGGGCTCTTTACACTACAGAATCATGGAATAGTTTGGATTGGATAAGCCCTCTACGGTCAYCAAGTCCACCTGTTCYCCAGCACTGCCAAGGCCACCACTGACCCATGTYCCCAAGTGCCACATCCACACAGCTGCTAAATCCCCCAAGGGATGGGGACTCCAGCACTGCCTTAGGCCCTGTGCCAGGACTGGACAGCCCTTTCCAGGMAGGAATTTTCCCAATATCCAATTTAAACMTCCCCTGKCACARCTTGAGRCCATTTCCCCTTGTTCTGTTCTCGTTCCCTGGGAGCAGAACCTGAGCCCTCCCRGCTGCCCCCTCCTRTCAGGGAGTTGTGCAGAGCCATAAGGTCCCCCCGGAGCTTCCTYTTCTCCAGGCTGAGCACCCACAGCTCCCTCAATTRCTCCTGGTGCTCCAGACCCTTCCCCACTGTTCCCTTCTCTGGACATGTTCCAGCCCCTCAATGTCCTTGTTGTGAGCAGCCTAAAACYGTCTTCAGGATTCGAGTTGCCTCAGCAGAGCCAGCTCAGAGGGACAGGCACTGCCCTGTCCTGCTGGCCATGCTGTGACTGGGACAAGCCAGGATGCCCTTGCCCTTCTTGACTTTCATCACAGCAGTCCAGCCATCATATTGAGTGGTACAGGGCAAAATTAAGAAGCACAGCCAGCATAAAACTGGCACAAGATTCRACATGGACAGACCTCCAGCTGACAGACATAACCACCCTGTTTTATTTACACCAATTCACTTTCTGGATGGAATTCTAGTCCTTCATGCAGATAGACCCTTCTGCTTCCTCACACCTCTTTGCACATACCAAAGTGGCTTCTGAGCCAGTATGAAATTGCAGAGTGSACTACATACGGAGTTTGTAGTTCTCGTTGATGTGCCGAATCTCTGCGTTGGTGCGAGAAGCCAGGATTTCAATCAGGCAGCCTTCATCTGTTCCTGCTCCCTGAGGAATGGCAGAGACAGAAGCCAAGTCTGTGACAATTGTTTTGATGAGCAGCCACAACTTTCATTTATTATATGTAAGTTAATAAGAAATTAATAATTAATATACAATTATGCCAGACCATACTGAACTGACCGTAACTCATGCAACATAAAAGACAATTGCCAAACCTTTAGAGCCCTCCTCAGTTCGTGCACATCGTACATGATGGTAGGAGTCATCAAACCAACGATCACCTTTTCAAAATTCCCACTCAGCTCAGACTTCAAGTCATCAATCAAATCCTAAARGACAGGGAGAAGAAAAGAGAAGGACACACGGCCTTTGAGAAGAGGAAGAACTCGTTCACCACTTTTTTTCATGCTCTAGCCCTCTTTGAAKGGGTGAACAAAAAGTGAACAAGACAAAAAAAAACTTGGCCAAGGAAAGCTTGTGCTCAGTGCCAGTCATACTGTTGTGGAGACTGGGATGTTGTTTACATTTCACCTGCATGATACAACCCAAAAAAGTCCACATCTCCCAATTAAAGGTACAAACATTGCTCTCTGAAGACCACCTACCCTGCCAATAGTGCTTTTATAGGTGATCAGAACTTGCTGCCGTTGGGAAACRTTCAGTTTGGTCAAGGTGTCAATGATGGCATCTTCATCCGTGCCTGGAAGAAACCAATGGAAACCAGTCAAGCTGCTTGTACCAGAATGAGAGGCCTGATGTGGGCTTGCCCAGGGTGTACCATTGGCCACACAGCCTTACACACATCCCTGCATARCCTGGCTCTCATCTGTGCACAGCCTGGCTCTCATCTGTGCACAGGTGCCTCAGCCCAGCAGCACCATGCTGCAGGAGACAGAAAGCAAGAGCCTGACTATGGGTGTTTTTATGGTCAAGACTTGGATTTCCAATGGGGTTCAAGTCACTGAATTCCTTCCAGTGCCCTCAACTTTCCCTCCAAACAGTTGCCAATAAAAACCTTCCCAATCATCAGAGCTAAAAAAGAGGGTTTAACAGTGGAAGAAGATAAACTCACCAAATCCCTTCATGGCTTTCCTTAGTGCTTGTGCTTCTTGCTCAGCACTGAAAGTCGAGATGCCCTTGACTGTTGCCTAAACCCACAGGAGTTGTGGAAGGCAGACACAAAGTGATCCATACATAGAGTTGCATTAAAAACAAACAAAAAAAATACAATCAAAGGACGCAAACATCTCCCACCCTCCAAACACGAGTGCTTTTACACCAGGATCCATCCCACATTAGAAAGAAATGGTTTGTTCTAGAGGGACATCCCAGCCACAAMAGAAATAAGCCACAAGAACACAACTGAAAGGAGAAAATACCTTAATGTGGCTGCCCATRGAGTATCTGGTTTCCAGTTAAATAAAGGCACACAGCCTGACATCTCTGTTCAGCTCAGCATCTTCCCAGCAGTTTTCCATGTAAATCATAAAAAAGGCTTTCCCCATCAAAGCCCCATTCCTGACTCCTCTAAGAGCAGTCAAGGACCATCATTCTGTTAAATAATACACCAGAAGTGCAGTGTTTCACCCAAAATGGTGATTCACAAATGGGTTTCTCTTGCCTACAGTCCAGTGCCATTTCWGGGGAAATGCACTTCTCTTAAAAAGCTCCTCATGTTCGCAAAAAAACCATCAGCAAAACACCACTTAACATTCATGTGGGTCAGGCTTTCTGAAAAAGGCAGGAAAGTGCTCCCCTTTCCCTGGAAACGTCCCAGGCCTGGCTGGATGGGACTTGGAGCAACCTGGTCTAGTGGAAGGTGTCCCTGCCCTTGGCAGGAGGTGGCACTGGATGGTGTTTAAGGTTCCTTTCAACCCAAACCATTCCATGGTTCTAAGATAACTACCATAGAAATGGCTCCATTAAAGGCTCAACATGGAAAGAATAATACGCCAGGAAGTTTATCTGGAGAAATTAAAGYTCTTTGAATTAATATCTGATCAGGTTTTCCATTAACTCCCCAAATGCAAAAGCCTGTATGTGTATTCTTCTCTACAATGAGGAAGCAGAGAGAGGCAATAAATTATCCCCCWTGAAGGGACAGACAGTGAGAGTGTTTTCCTGCTGTGTCCCTATCTGAGCTACACACCCCACRTTTATCAGGTCAGAGCAAAGGGCTGGCACAGCCTGGCACAGCAAACACACACACTCACCATCGTGCTGGGATTTGGTCAATCTGTTATTATCTGTGTCCTCAGGCACTTAGACAGCTGTAATAAAAAACACAGGGAGTGTTAGTTTTCTAGCAAATAATTAATAGAATACACCGTCCCTTGAACGTTAATGATGCTGGTTAARTAACCATCTAATTCTTTGAGGACTAAAAGATTGAGCAGCTCAAGTGAATGCCCACAGCAGCTTCCTGGAGTGTCCAGCCCTGCTTTGTGTTGAGCAAGGGCTGAATCAGGAGAGCACAGGGCAGGGCCTAGAAGGGATGTGGTGGACAGGCAGGTAATCAGCACTGGTAATTTAATATGATTCTTCACTATTGCCAGTGTGRCAGCCTGGCTGAGGCTACAAGGAGAAGCAAACAGGGCTGCCCTAGGAGTAAAAAAATTAGACTTGATTGCCTTCAAAATGCACAGCTTTGACTTTGGCAGGTGAGAGCCCAAGGGTGAGGCAGGGTGAGGATGAAGCAGGGTGAGGATGAAGCAGGGTAAGGATGAAGCAGGGTGCGAATGAAGCAGGGTGAGGGTGCTCATACAGTCCTAAGCCTACATGGATCCTGCCTGGCAGGCAGAGACAACATTGTGGTGTAGGTGAACACACAAAGGATAACCTCACTTGAGCACTGGGCAGGAGAATTCTTTTCCCTCTTAATATTTTAATAGAACACTTTATATTCAACATCCCCTCAGTCTGGTGCACTGTAGGGCTTGTAGGGCTGCAGTTTTAACTGACAAAACCCTCAAAAAAACCCAAGGCTTACCTGCCAACTGTCCAGGGTTATTCTGCTCACAATTTTCTTTTCAATCATAGAGCCTTTGCATGAACACACCCAAATTTTCCTGTATCCCTGATCACTTGACAYAACGTCACGTACCAGGACAAGGTTCACTTCCTCACAACTCAAGTTCATCCCAGCACCACAGGAGAGGATTAGGAAAGRCAGACTCAAAGGGACATCTACATACAGTAGGGTTGAATTAAATAAAAAATAAATTCAAAAGATGCAAACACAGTGAAAGCAAGTAAAGCCCACCCACCAAAGGTGTGGTTTTAGTCCAGGGTTGAGTGATCTCTCCCACTAAAGCCCTGAAGCAGAGGTGCCAGCAGTGGATGACATCTCTCCCTAATTCTACTCACGGTGCTTAGAACTGCTCTCCATGTGCCCAGACAGTTGTGCAAGAACAGRAGTGTGTTTGCTCATGCTCCACATGACTCCTACAGACCTGGAATGCACAGGGCGTGCTCTTCAGGCCGCTGAACTCTCAGTGGGGCACTTGCCATGGCTSTGTTATGCACAGGCACTCCCCAGTGCACCTCTACCTTACTACACCCTGTGCAATCAGGCAACATAGGGCAATTATTAGTGTTGAGTTTGCTTTCTCTCATCTGATCATAAATTCCAGTGATCAGATTATGACCTAGACCTCGGAAAAGTAATTTTTGCTCTTCTCTAATCTTTTACAGAAGTGAAAAGCCCATTTTATTTGCTTTTGTCAGATAGTAAATGAAGGCTTCAGAGTTCACTGCTGTTTTTATGATGCAGTTTCACCATCCAGCTGGCTTGTACACAGAAGCAGGAATATCTGACAGGCTGGTTTAGCAAGTCAATTAGACAACAAAAGGAAGGTCAGTAGCAAGGGAAAGGGAAGCACAGAAATTCTGAGTGCAAATGATCTGGCAGAAAGAAATCAAACCATGAGGAGTAGCTGCATGTACAGGATTCAGGACAAATGCCCTCCCAACATCCATTTACAGCAGAAATATCACATTGAATATTGACTGCAAGACTGATTTCTTCATCCACTGATCACTGGGCACTGAAAGAGCAGAGCACTGAAAATGCAAACTCCACTGCTCAGTCTGCAAATGCTGGTGTGAGAATGAGCTGCTGAAGTTACAGTGAGTGGGAGAGCTCAGCAGCTCAGCCAGGCTGTCCAGTAACCCTTTCACAGCCAAAGAGGTCTGCACGAAATGCTCAGGCTGGGGCTTTAGATGAGTAAAACTCTCCTAAGCCACCCCTTGGCAAACAGAGAGAGAAGGGAATTGCTCAGCAGATTTGCCAGCACTCAGCAGCTTAACACAATTCCTGGCCTTCAGCTCAATCAGGGAAAAGCAGCTTCAGGACAGGAACAATACTTCACTCTGTGTTGTGAAGAATTAAACTATGCATGCAAGAATCAGCCAGCCAGTGCTATGGTGCTGATGTTATTTGTTTCATCCCAGAATGAAGGCGTAGTACACTAAATCCGGCTTAGAACAGGCTCAAAACACTGTACCCAGGTGACAGAATGCAAGTATAGAAGGCATCCCTCCCATTACTCAATTTTTTTCCATGGATGATCTTTTCCTGGAAGGTTTTATCACCTAATCAGCCTGTTTCAAGTCCATATCAACATCCTCTAAAAGCTGAATCCAGAATAAACTTAATTTATCAGAAAACAGCTGAGACTACCAAGTGTGCTGGCCAGCTCAAGTTTAGGCTTGCACACAATCAGGTTTTCCTGACTGTGCTCAGTGCACACACACAGGAACCTGCAAGGAAAGCTTCCAAGTTTAACAGGATATAACCACAGGGCTTTTTCCCCCTTAGTTTGAGCTCACAGCGTTGCCAGTCGTACACCTCGGATCTGGATGGAAACCCAGCGCTTTGTGACCCTTCTCCTTGCAAGGCAAACACTGGACTCATCTGTCGAGTTTTCATTTGGTTCACGTTTACCCAAACACAACCCACACCCTGCCCGGATCAGCTTTTCCACAGCTCGGAAGCTTTTCCGCAGCTGTTCCCGGGGTGCCCGGGGTGGGGCTGGGGCTCGCCGCTGACACCGATCCCAGCTCAGGAAAGGATCTCCCGTCTGCCACGGGCCCCGCGCCAGCTGAAAAACCCCAGCGCCTCCCACGCAATGACCCTTACCTGGCCGCTACCCTCAGAAGGGATAAAAATACGATTTTTATAGCCTTGTACTCCAAAATTCAGCCCATCCCGAGCCGTGTCACCCCCTTGCCATGCCCTTCGCGCTCCAGTGGCCAGCGGGGTGGACGTGCCAGCCTGGGCACGGCTGAAATAGGAACCAAAATCTGAGCTCCCCGCGAACGGGAAGGGTCAGTCCTTCCTCCTTCCCACAACTGTCCCCCGTCCTTCCTCAGCCCAGGCTGGAGCCCCCAGGGCCGCCTCTGTGCCTCGGCACCGTGGGCATCGCCCAGCCCGGGGCTGCCACTCCCGCAATGCCGTATTGCCCTCTGGAAAGCGGGGATGGCGCTTGGCACCTTCCCGGACACCTCCGGCCAGGCAGCCCCGTCCCCACACCGAGGGGGATCCYCTTGGCACTCACCTGCAGTCCCACRCGGGTCCCCGGTAGGGATGGGGAGAGTTTTCGTGGCTGTCCCGGGTGGCAAAGTCCCCGCCCTGGMGACACGCGGCAGTGACGTGACGGAGTTCCAGCCCTGCTCTGCCCATCCCTAAAGAGTTGGTTGTGATCCAGAGCAGGAGAAGTTGGCAATGAGCCTCGCTCACATTGCACGTTTGGGGTTTTACACGGAGGGCTGACGGGCTGCAGTGCCTTCCGTGCTCCCCGGCATTTCCAGTAAAAATCCCTGGGAGCAGAGGGGGCTCTGGCTGCAGGCTCTGGTCTCTCACTCGTGTCCGCAGCAGGGCACACCGGAGGGGGGAGCGAGGAGGACGGCGATGTGGAGCACTCAAGCAGGAACAGCCTCGAGCAACAAATCCTGTTCCTCTCCTGGGGCTGTTTGCGGAGATTTCTTATCGATGTCCTGTMTCCTGTGCTCGCAGAGCCCCTCTCTGGGTCTTCAGCATCCTTACGTCTCGTCTTAAGAATTCTGCATTGCAAATGGCCATGATGTCAGTAAGGGTGATACTTTGCATAAAGATTATTCATTTTGCCCMAATAAATGGCAGCGCCTTCAAGCCAAAACCCCTCAAGCAAAGGGATTTCAGTTCTACCCTGAGGGGAYCCTGCCGGGGTCAGCCATGAACACGATCACAAGGCTGACAGAGGGAAATCAGCCTTGCAATGGACATATCTTGTCTTCAAGTGTTTATCCTCGGGAACTTTGGTCTTCTCTGATGTCAGCAGTGCTGTTATTTCCATGGGTAAACCAACCCTCTCTGTTTTTTTCCAGCTCATACAACAGCTCCGTCTCATCCCTGTGCCTTGTTGCACATGCTCGTTTGTGGGAAGGGACCTAAATTTAGCAGCTTGGATGCAGGCAGGCTGTGCCCCAGTGAGCACGTCTGCGTGGTTTATTTATTACAGCTCCCACTGCAGCTCAGCCTCCTGAAACAGCACCATGGAGCCCAGCATCTATGGCTGATGCGAGGGGACATGGGCCAGGGGAACAGAAAAACCAGGTTCAAGCCTCAAGCCCTCTCCTTTTGCACTGCAGAGTGTCCTTSCTTGCAAAATCTGGCATTTATCCTGAGCAGGATTGGAGCAGCATGTATCATAAATTGTCTCTAAGGAGAAACTCTTCTCTTTCCTACATCTGTGAAAGTTTCCATTCTCATCGCTTTTCTCACGTCAGCAGTCCTTGCTCAGGGCCCATTTTAATCCACCAGCAGAACTGCTATGTTTCTCCATCTTACATTGCAAGGGATTTTTTTAGACTGTGTGTTTTCAGCCTTCTGTTTGCTTCCCAATCTCTTCAGCCCCCAGGACTGGAAGGCTCTGTCACTGCAGTCACTGGTATACACAACAGTAATTATTTAAGAACATGAGTTATTAATTTTCTTTGCAAGTTATTTATCCTTTAAATATTGCACCAATCCTGCCATTTGTGATTTTYGTAATTAAACCTTTCTTTTCCCCCTGGGAGAGGCTCCAATTAGGAGGAATACTTGAAGATACAAAGTGTTTGTGTGGATGTTTTTGGCCACCTGGAATTAGTCATGTAAGCGTAGTCCATTCAGCAGCCAGGTCCTGATGCAATGCATAGCCAAGTTCCTTGTAATCTTGGCTGGTTCTGGGTGCTGGCTCCAGAGCCATCTGGTTCAGTCATGATTATTTGAACCAAAAAAAAAAAAAGAAAAAAAAGGCACAAAAGCTTCTGAGCATGCTGAGAATTGGCAGAGCTTCTCTGGAAGGTGGATGGAATGACAGGGAATTTCGGGAACCCTATTGTACCTTGCTATAGGAKCTGCTCCCTATGGGAAGGCAAAGGATTGTTGCTGTATTTTCTTACACAAGTTTCAGGTGACAAAGCTTTGTGCCTCCAGGAGCCCTTTGTGTAGGGTCTGCTCAGCTTTCAGCATGTTGTCTTCATCTCTGAAAGGATGGAAAGGCTGTGGTTACCCTTCAGTATCTCCAGCTGAGGCACTGTCTGGCATAAGCTTTGCTGTCCTTGCATCAAAAGAGGGACAGCCAAGGGGCAAGCCCACAGTTCCTCTCGGTGCAGTGACAGAGCACACTGTTCTTCTGTTCATGGRTATTTCATTTGTCCCATCAATTATTTTAACCAAYGTTATTRTAAAGCTCTCAAAACCCCAGTCTCTATTCAGTTCAAGCCACAARCATGCTTTCTATTCCCATTCCATCCTGCTGTTCTCCCATGTACAAAAGACCTAATAAAAATTAAGTCACAGAAAGACAGGGAGGGCAGTGTGCATTAAATAAATAAATTGAACTCAAGCAGCAGCCCATTAGGAAGTGGGTATTTATTCAAAGTCCCACCATGAAAACAGAGCTGATYCTCTAGAAAATGGCAGCATTTGTTTCTGCCTGAAGGATCTAACCTTTTAAATTTGCACCTCAGAGAACAARGGAGCCTTGTGCTAGGAGGAGAGATTTTCTGTTTGTCCTTTCATTAGCAGGTACCTGCCTTTAGCTTTAGAGAAACAGCCTCACCTCATTCACTGAGCCCCAAACTCTGTCATTAATGAAGTCATTCACCCAGTGAGGGTCAGAACTTAGGCCTTTGGGGGTTAAGCAGTTGTTTTCCAGAAGTTCATAAGGGAAGTGCTCATTTTCATACCTGACCAAAGGCAGTTTTCAAGCAGCAGCCCCTGAWAATGGGGTTATTTGAGAGTTGCACAAGTGCTGTGGGAGCGTGCTGGATGCTGTAGCTCAGTCAGCGCTGTCTCCATAGCAGCGGTACCCGAAGGTAGGGTGGAGGCTGAAAACCAGCMCTTGCTTTTTGAAAGCATTGACTTCTGTGTGCTTGTAAGAGGGTAAAGAATGTTCATATTCTGTGTATTAATACCACAATAGTCCCAAAGTGAGCTGCAGTTGTTAGGGCTCACTAACCCAGAGATCCAGGGGCACTTCTGACCTTAGAGCAGSGGTGTGTCCTTACTTGCTGTTCAGCACTGCACAGGGTGAAACAGCCATTTCCACAAGTCAGAGGTGTTTTGGGAAGAAGTGTTTTGGGGAAGACCTTAGGAAGAGCCATCAGGGAGCTTTTGATCTATGATTGGAGCAAAGCCCTTTAAACAGAAAGAAAGGAAGGAAGATGAAACACTACCAAAAATGGGTAAGCAGTGCTTATTTGAGATGGGAAAACMGAACTACTCCAATTCTCATAAGAAATGAGAGTGTTCTTGGCTCTTCATAACCATTAGWAGTAGTGCTTCTGCACTCAGTGTTATCAGGGCAATGCACAGCACTCTCCCTTTTAGCAATCCAGCCAGGATTTAGAGCCCTGAGCACAGCATACCAGCACTGCTATGYAAGCCAAAGGCTCTCTGGGTAGATTACATAAACATAAATGCCACACAAGGCCAAGAAGGAGCTGGGGAGCAGAAKTGATTTGAGAAAATTGCTGTAACCCAAAACACCTTTAAAAAAGGGCCCACCTGGACATGGGGGCCCGCATGCCTTAGACAATTAGCTGCAAGGTGAGACAGMAATGAGCACTGCAAGGAGGAGACAGGCAGGAGTCAAATTCCRCGTTTCAAATGTGCTTCAATCACAAGGTTTTTAAGGTGGGGGTGTTCAGCAGGCAGGCACACAGGAGGGGATCCYGGCTGCTCTCACGATTCCTGACAGCTCTAACAGCATCCCTGGTGCTGGGGCTCTCCACAGTGCTGGCCCCAGCATACGCTGTGCTGACACTGCCTCAGAGATGCCCACCCACYGTGCCTTTCTCCCACAGAGAAGCTGAAGGCTGCGCTTGGCCACGGGCCCAGTCTGCTGTTTTCTTTTATTCACTAAAGCTATAAACAGCAGGGAATGCAAACAGKCCGGGGCCATCAGTGCCCGCTGGCTTCATTGGCTGCCTGTGTCCATGAACCCATCCAAAGGGGGATGGCAGTCAGCAAATCYCTCCAGAGTGGGCTTGAGGTGATGATTAGGCATTTGTGGGGTGACACTTTTCCCTTCAAAAGACGCCCTTGSTCTCATACAATGTCTTTTGCTTTTGATCCTACTTGTGTTGTCTCACCTGCTATTCAAAGTGAAAACAGGGCTGCTGTTAACATCCCCAGCAGAGCCTGAAGCACAGGAATCTTCACAGGAYCTGTGGCTGCCTGATAAACCATTCCCATGACTCCCTGAGAGAGCTGGACTGCTTCCCTTATGGGGACTGGCTGAGTTGGAGTAGTTCAGCCTGGAGAGAAGGTTCTGGGGAGACCTTAGGGGCTCCTACTAGAGCCTACAGGGGCTCTCAGAGAGCTCTGGAGGGACTTTGGACAAGGGCCWGGAGTGACAAGACAAAARGGGAATGGCTTCCTGCTGACAGAAGACAGGGTTAGATGGGATGYTGGGAAGAAATCCTTCCCRGTGTGGRTAGGAAAGCCCTGGCAYGGGATGCTCAGAGAAGCTGTGGCTGCCCYRTCSCTGGAATTGTCCAAGGCCAGGCTGGATSGGGCTTGGAGCAAYCTGGGCTCATGGAAGGTGTCCYTGTCCATGGCAGGGGTGGAACTGGATGRRCTTTAAGGTCTTTTCCAACCCAAATAATTCCRAGATTCTATGAATTACACTGTTGTGCTATAGCCTGCTTACATGAAGGACAAGAGACGAGCTAGAGACCACTGCAATTGCACTTATGTTACATTTTTTGAACAAATATAATAATTTTGTCTTGGACAGCTTTCCCCCATCAACACTAACTGATGTAGTTTAAGCCCCAGGCCACAAGGCATTTGCCAGCTCCATGGAGAACCACTGAGGGAAATTCCCAGTGCCCTGTGGAAGCTGTAGATTATCTGTGGTCCCTTCTTCCCCAGAGCTGCAGGCTATGAACTGCTACCAGCAGTACTTGCTTCCAGCAGCTTTAAATGCAGTATCAAACCTAAATTTCGTTAMATGGGCTTAATGAATGTTTAATTAGCATACATATAGTTCTAAAGAGGAACTTTCACTTTTTTCTTCTTAATTGATATCTGCCACCATGTAGTTTTATCTTTCTTAGCTGCTCTGTAATTTGGCCCTAACCCAGCTCTRGGAGATGGAAACAGCTAGGACTGCCCAGCTCAGGATGACTTCTAAGGCACACACATACTCATTCCTTCATGGAAATGGGATAGAAACACTGGCTAGTTCAGTGCTTGGGGCTAGGAAAACATTAAGCCCAGGCTTTGGAGGAACCTGGTTTAGGGGAAGGTGYRCACTCCCATGGTGGGGGGAAGGARCTAGGTCATATTTAAGGTCCCTTCCAACCCAAATAATTCWGGRATTCTATGATCTTAATGYGATGGATCTGGTGCTAAAAAGCAAAATGAGCAGGGCTGTTGTACAGGAGAACACAAACCACGGGATGCTCCCAGCGCTGTGGGTAAGCCTGCACACAGGATCAGTCCTGCCATGCCTRAAGACAGGGCAGCAACCTTCATCAGGCACCCAGGGAGCAGGAGGCATGGCCAGGCAGCAACCAGGGCCAGAGCCAACCCAGGAAACCAGGGCAGAAATACTGCAAACAGCAAAGCTCAAACACAGGGCCCAGAGCTTACCCAGAAAAGTCAAAAGCAGAGCCTCGACCAGGACTACCCACAGTTGTCTTAAAAAAAGGGAGGGACTCTCCCAACCCTCCCATTTAAACAGAGGTGAGCAAAGGGTATGGGGCAGGAGTGAGGTATCTTGGGGCAGGAGGAGCCTCAACAGGACCCCAACACTTGAAATACAGCTTATGAATCCTTCTTCAGGTTAAGAACCCAACCTGCGAATTTCCCTTAGTGTAACAACATCTGCTTTTAAAGGACAGTTTGGAGTTGTGGTGCAAAGTCCTRCTCCTTAATAAACATTCCCCACCTAGTGCTCCATCCCCTGGCTGTACACAGGGTCAATCCAGGCTATTGGATTGTGCATGAGCCTGCAGAGCTCAGTCAGATCCATTATTTCTGGGTGTGCCTACTAGAGTGCCATTACCATGGATGGAAGATGTTGGCCTCCAGCCATTGCTTGAGAGGTCCTGCAAGGGCACACAGACGAATCAAGGAGGTGGAAACTTCCAGCTTTTAAACATGTAAAATACAGATTTGAGTTTTGGGAGTCTTTTTGTTCCTCTRCACTACTCTGAACCCAGTAAAGCCTAGCTCCATGACAGTGTGCTCAGGAACTGACCTTTTCTTGGGGGTGATGAAGAACAGTGATGGTTTTTCTGGTCATACTATTAGTGTTTGGGRGCCACTATTATGCATTTGGAAAGAAATCCTTGAAATGCAAAAAATCACAGGCAGAGAGATGGATAGAACAGTGGCTCTGTTCTTTAGCTGAAGAAGCTTGACAGAATTTTTTGTGGTAAATGTATGTTTAAGGAGATAGAGAATCATGGAATGGGTTGGGTTGGGAGGGACCTTAAAACTCATCTCATTCCAAGCCCCTGCCATGGACAGGGACACCTTCCACTATCCCASGTTGCTCCAAGTCCTGTTCAACCTGCTCTTGGACACTTCCAGGGGTGAGGCAGCCCCAGCTTCTCCCAGCAGCCTGTGCCARGGCCTCACCATCCTCACAGGGAAGAATGCCTTTCATGCATGTAATCTAAATATCTCATAAGTTACTTTGAAACAGTCACCCCTATCACTSCCTGCGTAAAAAGTGGTTCTCCCAACATCATTATCGAGATAAAAACAACMGTGTGATTAATACTTAATTATAATGCGGTGAATTCAGGAAAATGTGACTATTGCTTTGTTTCCCCTGGACAGTTAAGTGTCACAAGCAGAGGAAACTGTGCCGGCTCTTTTCTCCATCATTGCCGCTCCTCGAGCTCTCCAGAAGGGGCCAGTGTGCCCTCGCCTTTCGGGGACGGCAGGAAACCTGTCCAGGCCTGTGTTTTTATTTAGAAAAYGCTGAGCTGTCTGGAAAGTTTGATGAAGAGGGATGCAGCTGTACTAATGTGCTTCTTCCTGGGGATTTGAAYGCATTTTCTGAGCACTGCAGGGAACCAGGGATCAGGGAGACAATGTGCAGGGAAGCAGCTCTGCTGACCACACTCAGATATTTCAAACCTCGCATCATGGGATTTTAGCAGCTTAAAATTTGGTGTTTAGGATTGAGAATATTAGTCAAACTGAG
The DNA here is from genome assembly GCF_030028575.1 of Malurus melanocephalus. Lineage (NCBI taxonomy): Eukaryota > Metazoa > Chordata > Aves > Passeriformes > Maluridae > Malurus > Malurus melanocephalus. Next base: position 135,063 of record NW_026623941.1, on the reverse strand, counting down.
GTTCCTCTCTGCAGCAGGACAAGTCTGGGAGCACTCTGGAGTCGCCCCAGGCTGACACGGGAGAAGCACCAGGCCATGTCTGTGCTGCAGCCACTGATCCGTTTTTTCACTTGGAGCTTTCAGGCTCAGTTTCCTCTGATCCCTGTGAAGGTCACTGGGATTGCATCAGTGCAGCCAAGCCTTCTGGAATAAAGAATATCCTCAGCATCTGGAAGCAGGGATGGCTCCTGCTGTGCCTTTGCTCCCCAAAATGGTCACAAATGGGTTTTGTGTGCCCATGGGCCAAACATCGGAGTCCCCAGCTGTGCATGGGTCTGCCACTCCCTGCACTGCACTGCAGGTATGTTAAAAAAAGCGCTCTCAGAGCCAGGGAGGAGGCTCAGCAGTGCATCTGCAGCTCTCTGCATGCAGTGGCTTTTATCTTCTTTAGTTGGAAATGAGTCATTTCCCTGCACTGTACAGAGATGCCCAATTTCCTTGGAAATTGTTCAGTTCTGCAGAGTCCCCAGAAATCCCTGGTGATGGGACTCACTTTTTGCACTGGGTGATTTACTTTAGTCTTGAGAGATGATTTTCACAGGTTAGAGAGATTTTTCACAGGTTAGAGGAATTTTTTCAAAATTAAAAATAATGGAAAGAAGCAACTGAGACTTTACCCAGTTCATATCTATTCTGAAGGGCATGTGAACCTTCTGTATCGACCACTGGCAATTAATTCATCACAGAGCCCCAAACCACAACCAAGCAGGTTTCATGTAGATTAAAGCCTGCAAAATGAAAAAGGACTGTTTTCACAYGTGTGTTGGCTGCCTGGCTGAAAGGATTGCAGTTCTAGCTGTGTGGACTTGGGGTGTACTCAGAAAAGAGGTGCAGTCAGGAGGTACCCGACAAATTATGGGTGACTGAAGATGATCAAAGGAGGACTTTGAGGTCTGCAGGGTGGGCCTGTGGGCCCTTACCTATGAGAGCTGCCAAGGAGCAGGATGGTAGAAGAGGTGTAGCATTATTCACAGTGAACAGGCATACTGGCTCAGCAGAAAAACAACKGTACAATGACACACTATCAGATCTGTGTATCCAGGTGCTAAATATTACCACCAGCAATTTTACTTGCCAGTTCTGAGAGTCATATGCACCTTAAAAGTACTTCAAACACCATGTGGAAAAACCATTTAGATCCATTTACRACACACTGATTCAATCTCATTGGCRTTGCTGGAARCTKGTGACTAAAGYGGGGCCTGATGAAGAAAAAGGGCTATGTGAAGGGTTAACATTTTTGTCATCCCAAAGTAACCAGGCCTGCCCTATCCGCTGGGGACAGGGGCTGTCAGCAGGATGGCTGTAATTATTACCATAATACAGGAAATAATAGTCATAGGGAAAATGGGACCATGCTTTGGTTTCCTCTTCTGTCCCAGTAAGAGGGGAGGAAGGAGAGTGGTGTGTCATAGAGCAATTTGGCAACCATGTGCTCTTTGGGTTTTGTATACTTGGGCTTCATTCTGGGAAACCAAATTTTTGCCATTTTAACATTTCCCTCTGCTGTTTGAAATCCTAGCTCTGGCCTTCTGCAATACATGTGGAGAGGAGTTGGCTCCTCTGGATGTCATAGGCTGGGAAAATCTGATTTCTGAGGCAAAAATGCTGAAGAGAGCCCAAAGTGCATTTAAAGTAAGTTTCCAAGATGTGAACTAAACTAAACCTTTCCAAAGCCAGACCCAATGGCTTTTGGGCTTTGGAGGAGCCACAGAACYTCTGATAATAATCTTGATGGTACTTGTACAGGAAGGAGGAAGAAGGTGTAATTTAACAGCAAGTCAAAGGCACAGACTTTACAAAACAAGCTACCAGGTGTGAAACATTAAAGACTTTTTGTGGGCTTGGGATATCTCAGTGTTTAGGATTTTCTGAGGCTCTCAAAGCAGGCGCTAGCAGGGCCCGTGTGAAGATAAGCCTCGTGCTTCAGGTTAATCCCAAAATGTGACAGCAGTGGCCTTTTTTTATAGTACCACAAAAACATCGAATTTAGCACATTATTATAAAGATAAACGTAAATAGCCATCTCGCAAAGCCCCGAAGTGGGCCATGGCTCTGAAGGGTGACGCCAGGCCCCATCTGCTGTCCCACTCTGAAGGGTAACCCCAGCCCGGGGACTCC
>NW_026623941.1:108547-132123 GCF_030028575.1 Malurus melanocephalus | reverse complement strand
GCACCCTGCCGGGCAATGCCGCGGGGCATGCCGGGACTTGTAGTCCCCACCGCGCCACGGTGCCACCTCCGCTCATGACGGAGAACTACCGCTCCCAGCGTGCCGCGCGCGGCGCCGCCATGCCGCTGAGCCCCCACTCCCTCGCCCGCCGCGCTGTGGGGCGGGGGGCGCTCCGAGGGCTCTGGGGCGGGACACTCCGGGTTGCGACATCCCGGGACGGGRCAGAGCGGGTCTGGACAGCCCAGGACGGGACACCCCGGCGCGGCAGGGCCGGGCCCTGCAGCTGGCGGAGGCGCGGGGGCGGTGCTCCCGACGGCAGCCGGGACTTCCTGTGACGGCCCATTTCCTGGTCGGATGGGGCCGGCGGGGGGCGGCGGTGGGGTCGGTCCGTGTCCCTGACGGGCTCGGTGGCCGCCGGTGACGCCGCCAGGCAGCGATGCGGGCCCCGGGCCCTGCCGGCAGCCGGCCCCCGCCGTGACCCGGTGGGGCTGCGCACGCCGGCCCCGCGGGGCGCATGGAGGCACTCGCCGCCCTCTGCGAGGTACCGGGCAAGGTCCCTGTGGGTCGGGGCTCGCCGAGGGGCCCGCGGCGGCCCGCGGGGGTAACGCCGCGCCCCCGTTATCCCCTGTGGTTTTGCAGGTGTGAGTCCCCGGGGGACAGYGCGGCTCGGCCCCGCCAGGCGAGCGGCCCCGGGCCCCCCTCAGCGGCCGCTCAGGGAGCAGGAGGGGCTCGGGACCTGACACCGGCATCGCCCCCATCGCCGGCAGCTGCCGCCTCCTGAGACATGAAGAAGTTTTTCGACTCACGCCGGGAGCAGGGCGGCTCCGGGCCCGGGTCGGGCACCAGCGGCGGCGGCGGCGGCAGCAGCGGCCCGGGCAGCGGCTACATCGGCCGGGTCTTCAGCATCGGCCGACACCAGGTCACTGTGGACGAGGTGCTGGCGGAAGGTAAGACCCCAGTGCCTTTCAGAGCGCTCCATCTGTGCTGTTTTTCTCTCCCCATTTCCCTTCCCAAGCTTAAAGGGAGGCCTGGAACTGTCCCGGGCACACAACCTCCCCCTTGACCCCCAGATTCCCGAATATTTTATTGTCCTTGACAGAATTGCAGKCCAGTGGTGTCTGTAAGCTGACGTGTCAGGTCTTCCCATGTGTAAATCCAGTGTGGGTTTCCTGGATTCAGCTTTCTTTTGAATACTTTAGAAATTGGGGRGATTTCAGAAGTTCATTATTTACCACTTCTCTTAAACTGTGGGTTAAAAAAAACCCAGACAATCCCCCAAACAAAAATTATGAATTATTTTGGTGCAGAACAAGGTCCTGTAAATAAAGAAAGCAGTGTTCGTCACTCTTAAACTTTATTCAGCTGTTACCTCATTTTCTACCTTAAGCAGAGAGGATTAAAACACTGGAGTAAATTCTTTAACTGTGTCATGCACATAGGTAGGCTGAGCAGAGCTGGCTGTGACCTGGGATGTGGGATTTCTGTGCATGGGGAGGGGTTCTGCAAGGTGATCCCAATTGCTTTTTTTTYCCCCAAATAAAACAGTTGAAGACCTAAAAATGAATCACAGGGATTATAGAACTCATGACGTGTGCAGGCCTTGCAGTGCAGCAGGCTGCTGGTRGCATTTGTTTAATTGTAACCAGCTCTGCTACTTGAACTATCATTTTACATTTCATTTGTTGGGGCTGTAAGGAACCTCCTGAATGGCTCTGGCTGGTAACCTTAGACTCGACCTTCAGAGAGATGTTGGCCTCCTTAGACCTGCTCCTGGTCCCTCCTGCGCAGCATCCTGGGCAATTTTAGTCAAAACTGTGTTTTGTTTTGATGGCAAAGGMGAGGGGAGCTGCTGGGAGAGAGCTGAGTGGGAGGGCCTGTGTTGGCTTTTACAGAAAGAGCTCTAAAATGGAAAAGGGACTCTGTGTACGCTGCCTGTGTTCAGGTTTGTAGGAATTCACTGTGGTGAACAAGAAAATAGGTCTGTGACTGTTTTTTAGACATGTTTGCTGATACGTTCTTCGAAGAGAGCAGTGAAACCAGGCATTTAACTAGTAACTATAGTGATTTTTTTTCCTTGAAATTTGCGATATAGGTTTAYCTTGACTGATATTTCCTAGGCCCTTTTGGCCCTGGAAGCTTAGGACCTACGTGAGCTAAATTTGAGAAGCTATCAGAGTCTCTTTTTAATGCAGGGTGGCCTCATCCTGGTAACATGGGAAGACAGAGGCTTTTTTTGCTGATGAGTAATCTGCTGGCAGGTTCTGCCCCGTGCTGACAGCCCTGGGAAGCGAAGCCGTGTGTCACTGGGCTCTCCTGCTCAGCAGGGCTGAGCTGCAGAAAAGGTGGAGGTGGTAGCACAGATTGCCTGGGAGAAGTGCCTCCCCTCCCTGCCTCACTGTCCTGGAGGAGCCTGTGGGGGTTTTTCCCTGCAACTGCTGCTTTCTTGGCTGGCCTGTGGGATGGAGCATGGCCTAGGGCTGGCTGCAACTCTGGGATCCGAGTGCACCTATGAAAYAGGTGCTGTGTTCTGTTCCTGTGAGGCTCCAGAGGGAGTTCTTCTGGTGGAAGGTGCTGCCCAAGTATTTTCCTCACAGTGGGACTCTGCTGTGGGCAGTCTGAAATCCTTCTGCCTTCGAGGGGATAAGAGCAAGGCGGTGTGTTGATTTGCAGATTGTCACCTTTTGATGGGAGCAGAGAGATGAAAATGCCGTTTACCCGTTTACTCTGTAGGAAAGTTGGGCCATCTGGGGAGGCAGAGTGGGTCAGAAGTGCTGCAGCTCTGCATGCCCRTGGCTGAGTGTGCTGGTAAACAGCCTTTTCTCCCTGACTCAGCTGGAGACCTGGGGAGCTTGCAGGCAGCCCAGTCCCTGTGCTCCTGACGTCTGAAACCTCTGCTGGAAAACCTCTCTGTATCTGCAGTGATAGTTCAGCAGTGCTGAAGAGGCAACTCTTGGCTATTTCTGCTAAAAGGAAAAGTCCCCTGGGAAGTACTTTGTAAGAGTAGTATCCTGTCTGGGAAGGAAAGACCTCTCRTCCCCGTTGCTTTAGGAGGGAGCAGGGTGGCCTGTGTTTCCATGCAATGTGTGAAAAATTAAAAAAAAAAAAAAAACCTCAGGCAAGGGGATGTTAAAAAAAAGAAAAGGAAAAAAAAAAAAAAAAAAAAAAAAATCCATGCAATTTGTGAAAAATTAAAAAAAAAAAAAAAAAGATGTAAAAGTGGCTTAAAGGAGAGAATGAATAAAATGATGAATGATGTGGAGGAGACTTGAGTTAAACCAGAACTTTTGGAACTGGAAATGTGAGGATTTACCTGTGTCAGAGCTGTGCCCGGTCACCCAGAATTCTGCTGAGCAACCCTGCTGATGAGGAGTGTGCCCTGGCTGGGCTGCAGCACTGCACGAGCCAGGTGACAGATGGCTCCACGCACCTYTGGGCTCTTGTGTAGATCCCCCAAAATATCTGCTGTGGTTAGGTGCACCCTCAACCCCTGAAAAATAGTTGTGTCTGAATACTTGGCTTCCTGGGCAGGGAGGAAAGAAGTAGATGGGAGTAATACAGAAGGAATTTGAGGGGTTGGTTTTGGTGTTATGATACTRGTGAATCAGTGGGTTTTTTTACAAACAGGATGTTGCAAATAGGTGATTCCTAGTTGGGTCTTTGTAGTTGTCCTGCTCTAATCCATATAAGAGCATCAATAATCTCTTGAAAAATTCCCCTCAAAGTTTGCACAATGATTAATTGTGCTGGAAAGGCACTGCTGCTGGCCCTGGGGGTCTTCAGAGCCAGTTTTAAAGTAATATAGTGCCCCRGTGTGGGCTGAGGGATGTTGTGACTGGTTTTGGGGTGATTGGTGTTTCACAGATCTGAGGTGAATGCGCAGGAACTGTTGAAGTGTGGGGCTGAGTCAGGCTGCTGCCTTGCTGTTTTCTTTCTGAAGAGAAASGAAAACACGGTGACCAAATCAAATACTGTTTTTTGTTTCTGCCTGTGTGTAGGAAAAAAACCAAAACAACCAAAACCCACCCCAAAGCCTTGCACTGGAGCTGTAGGGAGGTCGGTATCCCTTTGATGAGGATCAAAGCAGCAGAAAAATTGAGAAGGATGTTGCCATAAATTTGAAATGTGCTACTGAGTTTGAGAGGTGTGCATATGTGGCAAAGTACCATAAGCCACGGGTATTCCTTAGACAGGGTGGGGATTGCCCCAGTGTCCCATTTTTGAGAGCCTCTGTGTTTTGTGTGACTCTCTGTACTCACAATATTGTAAGAGAGAGCTGAGCTGACCCGAGGTGTGTAAACATTGATGGGGCACATGTTTGAGCAGGGTTTTGTTTGTCTTGCTCTGCTTCTAGCAAAATTTACAGGCTGCATTTCTGCAGGTCTGTGAAAACTTACTCTTAAAAGTAGTGTTCTTTTTCTGAACACCTTTTTCTTGTAAAGTGTGTAAATAAGGGATTCAGGTTTAATAAATGTTGGATAGCTTGCTGAAGTTTTTCAGGTTTATGCCTGTTTGCTGGTAACTAGTGTTGATTTGAAAGCATTTAATGGTTGATACTAYAAATCAGTGCAAAGTCACAAACTCAGCTTATGTTTGCCAGCTGTATCTTTTCCTCTGTTTTGAAAATAGGGACATTGTGGGATTCATCCTGACTTTCCTTAGCAGGCCTAAGGCCAGTGCATGCAGAAAGCAGCTGGAAGAGGCTGTGAATGCCCAACCCATGCCTGGTGGGGAAAGGGGTTCCCTGAGCTGCCCCATTGAGTGGTTGGGCTGAATGCAGAGGGTTTCTGCTGATCCCTGCCCTGCTCACYCTTGGCACCTCCTTTCCTTGCAGCACCATAACCCGAAGTCACGGAAAGTATACATGAGCTTCTTCTGAAATTATTTCACTTTAAAGCAAACCCATCTGTGGCACATTTTGCAGATTTATATGGTCCTCAATCCAGTTCTGGTGTGGTTGGGTTCAAGACATTGCTTTGAAGTGTATTTTGTGATTTACTAMTTTCAGGCTTCAGCCAAGGGCTAGCTACTAATCAGCTGATCAGTGACATTTGGATTAGGAATTAAACTGTTTCTCCTCTTGGAATGGGACATGTGATTTTTATTTTTTTTTCCCTGTTGCTTTTTCTGTGTGTCTTGTGAGGCAGAACATGTATTCAGCACTCTGCTCTGCTAGGTAGGTTGTTTGATTGTGTGTTCTAGCAGTCTGGTTTTTTGAGGGTAGAAGCCAGRGGAACTTGTGAAGAATTCCAAGGGAGTTATTTGGTAAATGTTGAGGTATCCCAAGTGTGTTGGTGCTTTTAGCAGCACAGGTTTTGCTGGGACAGTGTGTGCTGTGCTCTGAGATATAATCAGGGAGGAAAAGCAGGTGTTAGTGGATTTAAGTGTTTAAGAAGTTGTGTAGGCCAGAGACTGGCCTGGCCTGGGCTGGCTTGTGAGCTTTGTGCAGCCTGTCAGAGAACGGGTCTGGGTTGTACCAGGGGGGCGCTGGTTCTTTATGTCCTTGTATCCTTCTAGCTGTGGTAGCTAAAAGCACACTTAACAGCAGTGTTAGCCCTGCACAGTCATGGGAGGGGAAGTCTTCCACAGTCATGATCCCAGGAAAGAATCATCTGTTTTAAACCAAAATAATCTCTTTTTTCAAGCAGTCCTGCTATGAAGGACTTGTTGGTTAGTATAAGAAAGCTTAGTTTTGGGATTCGGATTGTGGGTAATGCATGGTTTAACTCTCCAACTGGAGTCTTGCAGTAGTATTCTAAGTAGTCACAAAGGAATGGTTTACTAATCTCTGGTTGCAACATCAGCACTGACATTGTGGATCTCAGGAGAATGCACTGCCATAATGTTTTTATTGTGGTGTGGGCCTTTTCCCCTTTGTGCAGGAGCTTGTCAGCAGCTGGTGGGAAGTTATAAATGTGCTGAAGACAAGCTGGAATCCACTGTGGATTTAGCACTTCTTGCCTTCCAAGCTCGCCCACCTTCATTAATCATGGCTAATAAGGGGCCAGGACTGGCTAGGTGCTGCAGGCTTGTGTTGGGACTGGGGGCTGCTTCCCTCGAAGGTGACATTTTTGCAGTGTAAATAGCGGTATGGGCAGGCTGAGGCTGTGCTTGTTGGGAAGGCAGTGTGCCAGCTACAGGSCTGGTGCTGCTCCTCGGTAAAGTCACAACCAATTTACCTTCACTTGGGATAARTGTTTACTTGTGTTCCACATGTGGAAGGAGACAGGAAGTCTCTGAGGAGAACATGCCATAAGCAAACGTGGTTTGTGGAGAAGTTATCTTCTGATAACAAGAGGTAACTATAAGTTTCCCAGGAAAGGGTGCTGGCTTCCTTGGATGGGGGAAGCACAGGATGTCCTTGTGGCTGCATCATGCTGGAAACAAACCTTTTTGGATCAGATACTGGCTGTTGTACTTTTTGAGAATAAGAACAATACTGACAGTGATTTATAAGCACAAGGAAAAGATTTGGAAAGGCTTAAGGGAGACACTGCAAGGTAATTCTCATTTGTGGCTTTTTGTCATTATGGAAACTTTCTCCTTTTGTAGGAGGTCCAGGAATTGCCACTAAATGAAATGAAGGTTATTGTTAGCTGCCTGTAGTGTGATGCAGCAGAATGAAAGCAGAGGGGAGCTGCTGCAGCTCCTCTAATGTGAGGAGCTCTCACTAYCCAGAGTATCTGAGCCATGGCATTGTCTATGAATGTGTCCTTCCATCCCCTTTAGGGCTGCTGGGAACTCAGATAGGGAGGTGGAGCAATGCAGAGCATGAGTGGCCAAGTCAGGAATTGATCTCTGGCCTTCCAGATTGGGTGCTTTAATTGCAGTCTGTGTTTCCTCTCAAGTGCTGCCTCTTTGTGATTTCAGTGAACGTGCTCTTGGCATATGTGTGATTTGGGTGTAAATTCATGCTTGCTCTGTGGCAGAACCCCTGCTGACACCAGGACTCTGGGCCATGTGTTGCAGGATTGAATTAAAGACTTTTTTTTGGAGCAAGATGCTCTTAGCATTTGGTTTGCTTCATGATTTTGCAGAAACAAATTACATACCAGTGACGGGTGATCTCACAGATTAAAAAAAAAACAAACCATCAGCAACTGAGTTCTCTAAGCAGGGACTTGCATGTGCACCCCCCCCACAGGTTGGTGCTGTGATGAGAGCAGGTAGAGCTGATCTTCATTCACTGTTAGTCACACTCCTTCCCATTAGATGATCATAAGCCTGTGTTAGGGGACTCCAAAATGTGCCTGTGTGAGCTTACAAAGCAATCTGGTAAACTGTTCTTGAGGGTGTGAGAGCAAAATGCAAGATCTTCTAAGGCTCTGTAATTGCACAGCTGTTGTTCAGATGATATTTTAGCTTGTCTCTCCTTCTCAGTGAAATGATGCTCGCAGGTCTGACATGTGCTTTTGCTGCACAAATGGCAGCAGTAAAATAAACTCAAGCTTGTCTCAAAGATGTGCAGAATGCTCCATGAGTACATGATGTGCCTGGTTCCTGTGGCTGTCCCTGAACATCAGTCACTCTTCAAAGTACAAGAGCAATCAGCAGGAACCCTTGGTTTGGTGTCTTATACATGTTTWTCTGACTTCATTGCTATCCCAGGTTGTGTATAGGAGCTATTTACATGTCTGTGAGAGTGATGCGAAATTTGGGCTTTCAGAGTGGTTTGAAATATTTAAAGTGAGCACGAATAATCAGTGCGGATGTGAGAGGCACACAAGTGCAGACCTTTGTCTTACATGCCTTCTCTTTGCAACCTACCTGCTAATTCAGTGTTACTTTAGTTACCTGTTGTGACCCTTTGAAGGATTAATGGCTTCTGACTTGGGAAGTGCTTCAGCCATAAAGACCTTCTCTCTGGCACTGAGCTGCTGCTTGGGAGGAGGGAGCTGGATYGGTGAGAAATCCTTACTTATGGCTCTAGTGTGACCACATGAAGGTTATTTGTGGCTGCTGTTGGCTCTGGTCTAATAACTCTCTTCATGACCTTTGGTAAGAAATGTCTGATACCAGGGGTATGCAAATAGCTGATGGCGTGAACAATACAGTAAGATTCTCGAAGAAAACACCTTTTGGAGTTAGAAGGATCCATGAAAGCACCTGTGTGTGTGCATAGACTCAGGTGCTGCCACACCGCCTTTTCACCAAGATTTTCTAGCAGTTCTCTTTGGACAGGCATACAGGTGGTGGGTGGGGAGTAGGGGTGGGATACAGCCCAAACAGGCAGGAGTTGGCGGTGGGGAAGAGGCAATGTCTCTTTGGAAGAATGCTGGGGGAAGGCAGGATATAGCAAAAATGGCTCAGGGGCTGGCATGGATCCCCTTTGTAGGATTCCACAGGATCCCTGTTGCTCTTACTAAGGTTCTTCTGCCAATGTTCCTTTAGGCAAATAGAGCTTGAGAGGAATCTGCTAAACTCCTCTGATGTATCTGGGCCCTATTTCCCCCTTGCAGTGTAGGAAACGTCAGCAGGATGCTTGTGGCTGTGCTGAGAGCAGCTGATGTGGACTCTTACCTGGTGTACACTGKCTGTTCCCTGGGAATTCCAAACAGGTGCTGCTTTCACAGTTGAGTGTGTTCTGTCTGGTGTGCTTTGGTGGCTGTGTATTTGTCACAGCCCTTTCACAAGGCAGTCAGTGTAAGATAACGCACGAGGCCAGCTCCAGCTGTCAACTGATGAGATCCTGCTGGTTCTCATGTTTGTGGTTTTTATTGGTTATGTGTGTAAGGAGATAAAGAAATGCATCACAGAGCTCTGATGTGTGGGTTGTGGGGTAGCAAAGGATGGAGGAGGAACAGTATAGCAGGGAGAAGGGGAAGGGGCAGTACAGGCAGCTCACACTCTCCTGTGATCCTTGTGCACATATTTCTGGCAAGAAAAAAATCTGCTGAATGTCAGAGCCTTTTTTTTTCAGCCTTTACCTGTTGCTTTAGAATCAGGAGATGTGGCTTGGATATGTGAGTGTGAGTTTACCCTTCTGTTTCTGTGCCACATTCCCAGTTGTAGCTTGAACTGCTGAGCTGCCTGTGCTCTCTGGAGAACACAAAGGCTCCGTGTGTGAGGTGTCACACAACCTGTGGTTCTGTGCCCGTGCTGACCCCTCTCTGCAGAGCTGGCAAACAGATGGTGGGAGGGAGGCTTATCAAATTATTTTACAAATGAGAAGCTGAAGCCCATGAAGATGAAGCCATTTGATAAGGGCTGTGTAGGAGWACAGGGACAAAGTCTTGTATTAAATGCAAATATAACTCCTTGTCTGGTGTTTTAATCATGGAGTCATTAATATTAATGCCACCATAGTATCCAGGAACTTTTATCATGGGCCAAGGCCCTGTGTCACATAATGCAAATGCAGAACAAAGCCTGTCCCTGCTCCTTGGAGATTCCTGGCCCTTCCATGTGCCTGCTGATGCTCAGCACTGTGCTTGGTACCAGAATACACTCGTGCTGCTGCCTGTGGAGGCCTGTTCAGAGAGGGGGGTGTGAGGCACAAGCAGCTGTGATGGTACAGCTGATCACGGTCTGATGGTTGACACACAGGATCTTCTGGAGTTCGGATGTTATTCACAGACCACAGGARACACACAAACTCAACCTTGCTCACCCAGATTTCAGCAGAACATGTGATGGGATTAAATATATTGGATTTTTTTAAAAATTAAAATGATGCTATTTTTGGAGGGGAGCAGATGGTGGTTTTCTACCTTTTGCTTTTGTTTTAAACTTAACAACCTAAGAAGCCCTTACACAGTACCTTTGAAAGCTTTTCTGCTGCTCATGCATTTAATGATATATTTATTATATTTAAGTTGGCTTATAAATAAATAAAGCAATTATTTAAGTTCATTTGAGCTGATGAATTCAATCTCTAGTGGTTACAAGGTTGGTGAGTAACAGTCACAAGACTGCAGGTTCTGGACCCCTGCAACTGTTTCTTTTTCCTGGACATCTGACAGATGAACGGACAAGTAGTTCATATCTCTTACTCCTCATCCACATATGTGTGGAAAACTCAAAGCCCTATTTCATGTACAGCTGGTGGTTTTTTTTTTTTCCATTTAATGCTGAATGATGAATCCTGTGTGCTCCTGGCTGTACTTGGGGGTTTAAATTCCCTGAGAGCTGCCTGGTGGGGCAGTGGATACCTCTCTCCATGCTTGGCATGGACTGAGGAGTTGAAAAGTTCAYTGCTGTCTTCAGGGGTCGATTAGCCTATGCCCTCATAGAGGAATGGGAGTTGTCCTTAAGTTGTGTTTTCCTGTTACTCAGGGAGGTGGCACTTCAGTGGCCCAAGGCCTCCTCTAACCTGTAGTTATGTGGCATTCCTGGAACGGTTGAAATCTGGATTCCTGGGTTTAAGATGAAGCAGCTGGTTGGAGACAAGCTTCCAGACACTGGCTGTGAAGCTCTGCCAGTGTCCTGTTGGCTGGAAGCTTGGGGTCTTCCCTGAGTGTATGTAGTGGAGTTTTGCTTGTGGYTCTGCTGCTGTGCTCAGGAGGGATGTCTGGGTGCTGCCATAGTAATCCAAATTCCTAAATGTCTAACTTATCTGTTGCCATGAGCTGTCGGTTGGATCCTTGCATAATTGCTTCCCAAATGGAGTGTGCTGTTACCATGGCACTTCAGATCTCTGTGGCCTGCTCTGCYTGGCCCTTGCAAGCCAGTCTGGTTAAAAACCAGTCCCAGCCCTGGCCTTCATCTTGCTTTYTCCCTCCTCTGCACCTCCAGCTGCAACCTGCTCTCTGCTTGACTAGTTTTGCTTTTTTCTCTCCTCATCTGTTGACGTGATTCACCGCTGCCTTGCCTTTCCAGGGAAGCTTTTCAGCTGCTTGCAGTTGCTGCAGCTTCTTGCTGGCTTTGCAGTTCCAGTTGTGTTCATTCAGAGCCCGTCATGCTCTGCAGCATGTTGATGCCAGTGCTAATTTCCCTTGGAGATGAGCACGGGCTCAGATGCTATTAGCAGCTGCTTGGAATAATAGCAGCTGAAATGTGCTTTTTAAAGGGCTGACTGATAACTAAACAAATGATTCTTTTAAATTTTTTTTAAGCTGTGAGTTATTCATGACCCATTAATTTTTATTTTTTTTCAGGCTTACAGTGGAAGTTCAAGGACTAAAATTGTTACAATAGAGAGGGACTGAGTCGGCCTTGCCAAGTAATCTATTTTGAGGCAGTGTGCCTTGCTGCATAGTAATAAAACACTGTTCTATCAGCTTTGGTTTTCCAAGTCTGCCTGTCAGGGCGGAATGGAGTGGATGCACAGGGCTGTAAAACAGAGCACATGCCCAGCAAATCTACCCACGTGAACACCTAAACGTGCTTCCTGCTGTGACAGCCAGTACAGTTCCATCGCCTCCAGTGAGCTCCTGTTTGTTATGAAATTGCTGTCACAAATACTGCAAATACTGGAAGACTTTAATACCCCTGAACTGAAATGTCTGGGCTGTGCTCTGCTRCTGTTCTTGGAGCATGGGTAGTGCCAAGCTACTGCCACTCTTGGACTGGAGCTTCTGACAAGAGTGTGGATTTAATGCACAGGCTAGATCTTGCCCAGTRATTATTTTAGGCTTCTAAAATGCTGCTGCATGGCAGAGATTAATTTTTTCCCCTCCTTGCTCTGCTGTGTTATGATTTACAGCTTCCTCTTTTGTCCTTCTCCATGGACCTGGCTGGGAATTGCAGAGGAGTTGTGTGGGGAGTGGGGTGTCCCCTGAAGGTCTGTAATGAGATGGTGGCCTGAAACATGCAAAGAAGTGAAGCTGAATGATTTTAAATCAGCTCTATCCAAATAAACTCTCAGAGAAGTGACAAAGCAATTACATTTTTTCCATGTCRTCCATGCACTGAGCATGCCTCTAACGATATAAATACTTTGTGYCTGTTTGCTGTTGTGAGCATCCTAGCTGATAGACTGAATGTTCACTCCCAAAACTGCCACAGTCCCTAGATAACCAGTCTTGCTCTTCTAAAATCAGGAGAGGTAAAGGCCATTCTTGTGTTGTGTGTTGGATGAGGTTCTTGGTTGTATTATTTTGCATGGTTCAGKCATTTGTGGCTGGGGCTGCCACACCAACATTAACGATGGTGACATCCTGCCTATTTAAAAGCAGAGGGTGGAGCTTCTAAATCTAAATCTGTCTTGTCATGGCCTAGATATTGCAGCAGTGACACTAAGCAAGGGCCCTGTAATTATGTTGGTAATATTGGATAATCACATTAGGATTCTCAGCTGTGGTAAATCTGTGTAGGGCTGACTACGGCCCCGCTTTCCCCCAGTTGAGAGTCTGACCCATGAGCTCTGTGTAAGCTCAARCCTTTGTTTTACTTGGAGAGAAGTCCTTTGCTCAGATGTGCTGGATGTTCTATTAAARTTTTCCTGGTAGTATTTAAAGCCTAAAGCTTAAGCAGTGTTGCAGCTGTAACTGGAAGAGCTGCTGCATTCTGGAATTGGAGTGGGAAGGCTTTGTGGAAAGCAGGGCTTTGCCTTGGCTGTTCTGCTCTGTTGGAAGCAGACCTTTGCCCTGATGATAGATGTTGTCTAATGGACTCTAGAGGTATCTTTAAGCTGGATGGGATTTTTTCCTTTTTTCTTCCTGCCTCCCACTGAATCCCAGTTGCATTTTGTGTGGGCACCAGGCTGATGCTGATGCCAGGCTTTCCATGCCTGGAGAACTTGCTCAGCATGTGGCTGCCTGAAGGATTTCTGCTGGCCAGCCATGGAGGCTCCTCTGCTTGCTGCTTTAACATGGAAACTCTATTGCTTACATGTGCATCGACTTTGTGCAAATCAAAGGCTTCCCAGCTCAAATGTGAGCTGTGTGGAGAATTTCTGGCTGGTTAAAATGGTTATTATTGCAAGGACAGTGCCTAACTTTGGGAGCTGTGGAGTTGTAGGGTTGCACATGTATTTGTCTGCTATGGACCATGTGAATCAGTGAGTTTGTTACCTGCCGTGCTCAGAGCTGCTGGACGAGGTGAGCACAGAATCCACCTCAATTTCCCATCACTGCTTTCCCGTGGCAGTAGGATGAAGCCTGGGAAGYCCCAGCATTTGTTAGGATGAAACAAGCTGTGCACATGCTCTGCATGGARGGAAGGGGAGCTGGTGATCTGCCCAGCAAGGCTTGAATATTCTGCAAGAGTTTGTCCTGTGTCAGGAGGATTCTGTCCTTGGCTGGCTTGATGCACAGTCTGTATATGTGTCCCTCATATAGTTTCTTCAACTAAAGTATCACTAGAAATATTTATAAAATAGAAGCTGCATTTCCTGTGTATTCACTTCAGCTCTGMGCTCTCCTGATTTTTTACAATTATCACTGTTACAAATATCTTTTAAGTATGATCACTGTTAAATTGCTGATCTTGTTGCAAAAATAACTTCTTAGCTAATTTTCCATCTGGGAATATGCAGAATTCAGCTGATTCTCCTGATAYTGTGCCTGTTTCAGGTTTTCTGTCATGAAATACTAGACAACCTGTATGCTTTATCTAGGTGCTATCTACYTTCCCTGCASTTCTGGAGCTCTGATTGCCTCCTACAGCCACATAAAAYGGTCAGAAAAGAGTTGAAATTTGAGTTACTATGACCATTGCTCCTTACACAGACGAAGCTCTTTCAGCYGGAGTTAGTGGTGTGCCCTTTCTTCTTTGCCCTCAAGATAACTCTTAAATGTTCAGACTATTTAATTGGCAGTTGCTGTTTCAAGATTTGATTTGATAAATTTCCCAGAGCAGTCCTATCTCCAYTCCAGGATGAAACCTTTTTAAGTGCTGTTTAACCCCAAAGGAACAGACGAAGCCACAACTGAAAGCTCATTGAACCACCCAGAATCTGCCCTGATATTTGTTTTGTTTTAGTGTGTTTAACTCACAGTGCAGGTGAATGTGGTGAGATCAGACATTGAGAATTTTATCTTTCCCCTTTGAAATGAGCACAGGGAGCTTCCTGGGGATGGTGATGGAAGGAAGTGTGGTACAGTGTTTTCTGCAGTCTCATTTGCTTTTAGGCTCGTATGGACTGTAAGGACTTGTRTCTGGGTGGTTTAGAGYCCTGAGATGAAGGAAAGCTGCACTKCCCAGAGCCCTCCTGTCTGCCCTGTAGAGACCAGTGCTTTGTGTTCCTGATATGCAGAGTTCCTTGAAATAGCTCGCTCCAAATACCACTCTGGGAGATGCTGGGCCAGGCCTTTAGATTGAAGTAGTCCCTTGAACTTGGCACTGTTATGGTTTAGTAAGTCAAGGGACTTAAAAAAATACGAAAAACAACWGAGTAAAACTTGTTATTTCCTTTGAGGTAGAAAATTTGGACTGAGAGAGGCCCTGTTTAATTTAGTRTTATTATCTGCTCTTCTCAGCTGGGGAGGCTGTTGGCAGGGGATGAGGGCTTGTTTTGTTCTTGTTCAGATCTGGACTCTGGTTTATAACACACATATACACAAATGCRTGCACTATTCACAGACATTTGGGTGTAGTTAGACCAGGAGATGCACATTCAGGCCCTCCTGGAACAGAGCCTGCTGCTGCTGTTGTGTGTGTGGTGTGTCCTGCGTGTCRCCTCTGTCCTTGCTGCCACCTTCARATGTTTTACAGRTGCCACTTAYACCTGTGGGTCTGTGTGTGAGCCTGTGGCTGAGTACACCCTGTCAGTGCTTTGTGCTTCGACCTGCAGACTATTGACACAGTTTAGCTCAGGTAAAAAAAATTCTGTTTTTTTAGCCTGGATTGTGAGGAACGAATACTGGTTCTGAGATGTGGTGCAAACCAGTRCTTTGGGACAGGCTGTGTGTTTTCTGTGCTTGCAACTTGAGGGTAAATAATCTTCACTTATATGGATATAAAATGACATGTAAATACCCTAATGTAACCAKAGGATTATGGAACTGGGTGGGAGAGTGAGTCATAGGCACTAATTAAATCCCAAACCCCRAGTGTCGTGTCGCTCCAACATGTAGTACTAAAACAACAAAATGCAAACACAAAAGAGAACATTAGTACAACCACCAGTGCTTTGAGTTCTTTTAGTTCTTCTTGTGCTGKATAATCTGGAAGAGACTCTGGATAGCATCCTTTCAGCTACCCAGGAGGTTGTGGAGAAAAGATYGGTTATAGCTATGTTGGCATGTAGGGGAAGAACTTTGGGGTTGAAATCCAGTGGAGATTTTGGTGAGATGTCCTGGTGGTGACAGGGTGACAACAGGCAGGAATAAACTGCTGCAGGGCATGTGAGGAGTGTGAGCAGAGTGGTGAACAAACAGGTTAGAGGGTGTGCTGAGAGGGACCACGGGCAGTGTCAGCCCTGCCTATGAGAGGCTGAGTCTGGTGAAATCCTGTGCCTGTGTGATGTGGTGACACAGCCACTCTGTCTCAGTGGCACAGGCCTGTGTTGCTTACCAGCATCCTACGCAGCCTGGAGAAGGTGAGACAGGGCTGGGGAAATCTTCTCTCTGTTCTTTAATGTTGTCATGCTCAACCTACCTCCATTTGACTTCAGGGGCAAGAATAAATCCTTTTCTATGCAGTTTTGTGCATCAGTCATAAAGCTGTAAAACCACAGGAGACAGGAAGGGAGGTTTGGAGGCCCCARATGCTCACCTTTGGGATGCTGCTTGGGTGGAAATGAGCATGGAAAAGGAATTCAGTATCAGAGGCTGTGCTGGGAGCTGTTTGACTGCAGTGAGTCTGGTGTCTTCTCTCTGGAAAAACTGAAGTGCCCCTTCACCTGCAGGGTTTGGAGRAGCAGCCAACCTCCTCCTGCCTGCTGAGAAACAGAGGGGTGGRAAATGCTGTTTGTCTGCTTCAGTGATTAATGACCAAAGCAAGCTCGGGAGTAACAGATCTAATGTTCAGTTTAGTCCTGGGTTCTTGGCAACAGTGAGGGCCCTTTGTGGTACCTGGCAGTGCTGGGAAACCTCCAAAAATGTTTCTTCTTTTTGGTAACATGTTCTGCCATGGCCAAAAWGTCATGAGAGGATGAACATTCAGTTCTGTCCTGTAGTGGGTTACTTGCTGCTATCTCTTACAAAGAGATGCTGAGCTTTGAGGGGTCTGATCTGGACTGGGACCACCTGAAGGTGCAATTCCAGCACAAGTTTGTCTTATGGAGCCAGGCTGCAGATGTCCTGTGTGAGAGCAGCTCTCAGGGGCATGAGCTGCATGAGCAGGGCCTGTGCCTCACACTGCTGCTGTCAGTGGTGTGTTGGCACACTGACCCAAATGTTTTCTGGTCAAATTCTAAGTTTTTTGCACTTTTTTTTTGCTAATCACAGATTTTCCCACCCTAGTAGCATCCTTTTTAACACCATGTCTTGAATAACAGAGAAATTATTTGCAAATTGCTAGTATTTCTGGCTGTTTCTGTCTGAAGGAAGTGGGAACAGAGGTAATGTTCTAAAGTGAACTCAGTAAATCATAGATTGTGCCAGTGTTCTTTACTTGCTTTGATATTTTTGTGATCTTGGATATTACAGCGCTAGTGCAAAGTCTGCCTCTTTACTGTGCCTTCTGAATTACAACTCAAATGACTTTAAAAACAAAATGAGGGAGTTGTATTTTTCTGTAAAGGTGTAAATGCTGACACTCTGTGACTTTAACRGTGTTGCAGATGCTTCATAAAGCAGAAAGAGCCATGTGCGGTGATCCTGATCATTCCAATCCCTTGTTATGTATCACAGCAGAACACAATGCTGCTCACGGTTTGTGGGCACATTTGGTCATAACAAGGAATAATATTGGAACAGAAAACTTAATTTGGGGTGAAATATCCTGTCCTGGAAACAAAGAGCTCAAAAGTGATGAAGAAGTGACATAAAAACCAGGGAAAATGGGATTTGAAATGGTGTGGTTTTAGCAGGTATGTACAGCAATGTCCTCCTGCTGGGCAATGGAAGAGTGAAATAAAGGCAGGAGAGGGAATATATTCATGCAGATTAATAGCCACAAAAATAGCTCTATAATCCTAATGCCCATCATAGGGAACTATTATTGAAATAAAGAGCCCATATTAAAATATGCCAGCAAGCATTTGCTTGTGTGGAGGGTTGGTCACAGCAGATCATGACATGAGATCTGATGAGTAGGGACTGTTTTCCTTGACTTTCCTTCCTGTCACTGCTGTGATTGTGGGACAGTGTGGTGCATTTTATAGGAGCTGCTGGGGGGTCTCCTCGACACTCATGGTGTGTCCCAGTAGCACTTGCAGAGTGCTTTTCCCTGATGTGCTTGCAGAGCTCTGTTGAGCTTGGCTGTTGTCTGAAATAATTACAGATGATTGTATTGTTTAACTTTGGCCAAACTGTTTTCCTTGCCCTTTATTCTTTGTGGTGACTTCACTTTTTAAGTGACTCCAAAGCTGAGGTTTGCTGTAGCCATCTCTGTCTGTGGAAAAGATGTCCAAAAATGTCGGTGCTTTAGAATCAAGAATCACATCWTAGAATAGTTTGGCTTGGAAGGAGTGATTATTTTATGTACACAGCTAGGGGAAAAACTTCCTTTTTTTGAATGACTCTATGTTGCTCCAGTTAGAGGTGTCAGAGGTACAGGATGACTTCCTCAGGACAGCAGCAGAGAGAAAATGGTTCTGGTGTTGATGGCCAGGTGATGATGGGTAATGTGCAATGTCTGTGTGACAGCTGCTTGTGGMTGTAACTGGGGGAAAAATACGTTACTGTGTTTTAGTGAAACTTTGCAAATGGTGAGCTAGAAACACCCTATGGAAGGGAGTCACTACGATTTTCCTGTAACTGGATCACAGTATCCTGACTGGGGGAAAAAACAAAACCTGAATGAGCCTGCCTGTGTACTTAGGAAGGTAAATGCTAAGGAAGTTCTTCTGGCTGGTGAGATAAGGCAAAATATGACATAATTCTTGATGGATAARAATCAGTAAGTACTGGAATTGTGCAAATGGAATGGCTTTGTTCCTGGTTCAGCAGAGCACTTAATTTTAAGTGCCTGCTGGTACAGCTGGAGCTTAAAATGCTTCGCCGGCTGTCCCTGAAGGCTGAATGTTCCTGGGGCTGTTTTGGGGACATCTGAACCGCATTTGGCTTCCCCTCAGCTGCAGTGCTGAAGCRCAGTGGGCTGTCTGCATGCAGGGCRTTGAGGGGGATGAGGTGGAGCTAAAACACAGCAAGATGGGAATAATTCAGTGGAAAACCACATGCCTTCTTTGTCCGTCTTGGAAAAGAATTTCACCCCTGAAGAATAAAGTTTTTAGTGGCATCCACAATGTTTATCAGGAGCTATGGTAATTCCGGGTATTGTTAATTTGTTTGTGGAAGGGTGATGGAGAAAATCCAAAATGAAACAGTGATTTTTTRAATTTATTTTTGAAAGTGGAAATTGGTGAGTTGACATTTTCGAGTCCAACCATTTGACTGCCTTAACTGAAAAGTGAAGTGATCCCTCCTCAAACACAACTGCCTTTTGGTTATTCAGGATAGCCTTGAAAAAAAAAAAAGAGGGATGTGATTGGAGGAAAACCCTGACAAAGTTTGCAAAGGGAAGACACATCCATGGAGATGTTTTTGTGTCTGCTGTTGCAGAGCTCAGATGCACAGCTGGGAGATCATGGAGCTGTGCATCTCCTTTGCTCCCAGACAAGCAGCACTTATGTCTCTAGGATGAAGTTCAGCAGGATTTTAGGAGGAGGYTCTGCCTGATTGTGTTTGGATGAGGCTGTTCCTGTTTTGTTAATGTGCCTGTTGTCTCTGGCAGAGGCTGTTGGGTTCACATAGCTGGGTCGCACAGAAATGCACTGCGTTTTGGGAGCACTGATGACTTGTAGAAGGGCCTTTGGTCCTCCAGATCTCTTGAAATCCAACCTGTTTTTCTGTGTGTGCAAAGAGCAAAGTCCAGCCACGCTGCTGGACTATGATTAACTCGGCTGAAGTGGTCTGTTGAGTTGGGGCTTCAAACACTGTCTGGCTACAGCTGAACTTGTTTTATTTTGGCCTGGCATGCACAAAATGGTGCCAGGATGGTGGGATTCTTGGGCTGTCCTGTGCAGGTCCAGGGGTTGGACTTGGGTGATCCTTGTGAGTCTCTTCCAATTCAGGATATGCTGTGATTCTATGGAAACAGACTTTTCCTGGGGACCTGCTGTCTGTCAGGCACAACATCTACCCTGGATCTGCCTTGTTTCTTTCTCTGCTGTTCCAAGTTACCTGTGAAGAGGAAAATGAGGAGCAGGGCTGAGGAGGTGGTGGTGTGTGATGGTTCAGTTGTGGTACTTGTTGGAAGAGGATTCTCAGGACAAGCATTTTGGGTGGTTTCCCTGCCACTCCCCCAGTGGTGCTGATGCCTAAAACAAGGCTCACCTAAAACAGAGACCARACAAAGTTAACAGAGTAAAGCAAACWAATTTAATCCACGCCCATTGAGGGMAGACAGAGCCTCCTCCTGAGGCTGCACCCAAAATGGACCCCGAGTCACGAGATCTTCCCCTTTTRTMAGTTCTGCCTCATGAACACATCRGGCCCCAATTCTGCAATGACACYKTCAGGTGATGATGTCACCCACCCCAAGCTTGCTCCCCCAATTCTCTGYTGTTTCCATATTTTGGGGCTCTGAGGCAGYGAARTGTCCTTGGATTTCAGGCTCAGAGAGGAATTGTTTTGTVTDAAGATGGGAGAACAGGAGCTTTAGTGCTGTGCASTGGAGAARTACAAGAATACAGATMCAYGRAAATATAGAAACTAAAAATCCTAAGGCATCAATRCCATCCCAGAAGGACCAGGTGGGTCTGTGGAGGGTGGGGAGATGCTGTCCAGAGGATGGCTCACCCTCAGCGCTTGCTGAGCTTGTCTGAATTCTGGGACCCCCACAGAAAGCAGCTCGGGAAGTGCTGTCACCAGAGGGTGATAGAAGGAGCCTATTTCTCTGGGGTTCTTCCTTACCATAATATCAGKTGGTGCAAAGTCTGTGGGATGTCAGTGCTGTGCTTGATTCCAGGTTGGCATTGCTGGCTGCCTGTGACTTGCTGGCTGCAAGAGGATTCCAGGCTTGCAATCCACGTGAATCTCTTAAACTCAGCACAGTGCTATCTCTTTACCTTGGAGGAGCTGAGAGGGATCACGTGCAGCTGCTCTTACCTAGTTTAGAAGTGCTTGCTTGGCTGTGAGGAGTTCTGCATCCTGCTGAAATTACAGAAGGGCTGAGAACATAACTGCCAGTGCCCTGACGCAAACCTGCATGGAAAATTGCTTTGGCATCTGTATTGACTGGAGATAATTGGAACTTCCCAGTATTTTTTCAGCTGATCCTAAAACCTTTTAGCAAGAACAACAGTCAGGCAGCAGTGTGTTGCACGATAACCATGTTTCCATGCTGTTGAAGCAGGCCTAAAGTGCCAAAGAGGCACAAAAAAGAAAAAGTTTCCCCAGAGAAACCCCTGTGGCTGATGCTGGCTCTAAGCTCACTGTGATCCCAATGCTGGCTGTGTTCTGCCCTCTCAACACTGTGAATGTGTCCTAAGGATGAACACAGAAATAAATGTTTTAGAATGGGTATGGTRTTTTAGCTTTTGCTGGCTGGTATGGGAAGAAATTTGAATTTYCTTCAGAACTTTAAATCACAGGCATGTGTGCAGGGGAAAATTGTCCTCTGAGGTGACTCTCAGGCTTAGTTCTTGCTTTTGTCCCTTCTGGCACTTGCAAGTCTCTGGATTTATTTATTTTGTCGCAGCTGAAGTCTGCACTGGTCTCGTGCCTTTTGCTTTCCACACGTGTACTGGAAAAGAGGCTTTACCAGCAAAGATACAGGGACGTTCCCGGTGCCTGGAATACTTTGCCTCTAAGCTGTGCCTGTGTGTGTGACCCATCCTCCCTGGCCACGTGTAGCACAGGCTCCTGAGCTGACCTTGGCTGCTGGGAGCTGCACAGATCGTGGGATGATGATCTTTCACAGTGGAGCTGCCAGTGCCTGGCTGTTGTCTTGCTGTTCTCTGAGAATAGAAGTAAATGGTCCTGCAATGTGCATCTGCCAGGGCTTCATCATAATTGCTTGTAAATTTGTCTTTGATCTGTTTCCTTTCAACTTTACACAGATTTACCCACATTGGGGGTTGGACTAGGATAAAGAAGGAGAAATTGGTTGAGGTCTAGAGCTCTGGAAGCTGAAAGCCCTTGAGGCTGAGGAGGTGGTGGTGGTGGTGTAGATCTGCAGTGGGCAGGAAGGAAGGGTTAACCAGCTGTCAGCAGTTAAAAGATATGGTAAGTGTATGATTTTCAGCATGATGCTATGAAAATCAGTCAGCTTTCAGATAGGTGACTTCTCYGGGCAAAGCCTGGCTGTGGAGTGGGCAGTGAGCAGGCAGGGCTGCATCCATCCTCACCCTGCAACCCACGGGAGACACCCACCAGCTTCTGAGAACAGCCCCTCCTCTGCTGGAAATGGTGTGTGATGGGTTAGGGAGAGCTCTGAAATCCTTTAGAAAGTCTTGGTTAAGCTGTGCTYGCTGCAGTCCACGCACTTGATAGCTCTGTCCCTCCCTGGGCTGTTGTGGGCTGGCTGATGCTGCCAGAGAAATTTTGAGCCATCTGGTGGCTCATCCTTCYCTTCTGCTGGCACACCTGAGTTGTGTTTGCTGTCTGCCCTACCAACAGTGCTGCTGCTGAGGGACCTGCAGKAGCACAGCTCCTGAATTGCTTTTTGGTGTGAATTTGATGTATTAGCCACAGTTGCCAATAAAAAGGTTTCAGGTAGTTTAAATGCTTTGAGTGTATTGGCCAGTAATTTTGTATGCACCTGCCCCTCAGCCTTAAAATGCTGCACCTTTTCTGCAATTCAACAGTTTGTGGCCATTTTCTTTGCATAGTTCATGAGCAGTCAGTAATACACATTTTGGGCATTTGGGAGTTGAAGGATGGGCCAAAGCTCCCACATTCATCTCTTGTGCACAGGAAACTTGACAAGAAATCTCCCCAGGTCTGGGTATGGAGTGCTTAGCACCCATGTCAGTATCTATCTATATCTATCTATCTATCTATCTATCTATCTATCTATCTATCTATCTATCTATCTATCTATCTATCTATAAATATATATAAATTAAAAAGAATACATGGATAACATGTATAAATTAAATATATATATATATATCAAAATAAATTGGATAGTTAGGTAGATAGAGAAAAGTGTGTAACAGTGTGGCACAAGAAGCCCATTAGCAGATGTACCTACAGATGTAGCAGGTGACCTTGGCCTGAGAGGACCTACAGCCCCAACATTCCTGGAAAGAGCAGGATTCCTGCTCGAGTTCCAATTTGCCCTGGCCTGTGGATATCCCCAAGCCCCATTCCTGTAAATTTGTGTGAAAGTCAGTGGCCTGATTTCTGTGCCCTGTCTGTGCTTCCTTTGGAGGCCAGGTTGGAAGGGAAGGTTTTCAACAATCTTAGAATTGACCCCTGTGTCCTGCTTGTGGACTTGGATCTTACACACAGATGGCTCTAGACATACAAAGAGCTGTCCTTTSTGCTTCCTCCCTTTCTCTTCTCTTCCTGTTTTCCTGTTTGCAGTTCCATTCTCTGCATGCCAGACCTGGGGTGCTGAAGCCAGTTAGCAGTGGAAGGTATAATAAATGCACATAAATTCAAATTCAGGTGGTGTTTTTTATACCTTCTGGTTTAAATGTGGRGTGATCACCTGAGGCAGTTAGAAGTTCTTGATTGTGTTGTGCCTTTCTGGACTAAATCCTGGGTACAGTCAAAGCCTGGGAAGGAATGCTGTGGTCTGTTTTGGCTGAGGCAGTTGGATCAGATGACACAGGACTTGTATAGAAAGCAAAACTCTCAAATGGATGTGGATCATCAATTATTGCATCTTTGGTGGCACAGTCACTTTCTCTGGATTGCTGAGTAAAAATTGCTGTGCTTTCCCCAATGGAACCAACCCTTATTTTCTCCAGAGGGAGCCATGATGGTTTTACCTGTAGCAAAACTCTCATGCTTTAATCTGCAATCAGTGGAAATTTAATAATAAAGTAACCACATTGGTGGGTTTATTTGCAGACAAAATAAATGCAACAGTTTTGCACATCTTCACGTGTGGTGCTGTCAGCTTAGTTTGCAGGAGTCAGAGTGAGGGGTGGAAGGACACAAGGGTATAATTTTACTGTGACATCTATAACTGCAGATGCTGCAGGTTCCTCTTCCTTGGATTTGGCTTGACCTGATGTATTTTTGTCTCAATGCTGCACTTGGAAGATGCTCTGGGCCGTGAGTCTGTGTTGATGTTTCAGTCCTGTATCAGAAACTATTAGCTCAATTTCTATTATTATTTCTTAGTACATTATGAATGTCTCTTTCCTGTGAGCTCTTGGGATGCTTTATCTGTGTTCTCCCTTGCACAGATTTTAGTTTTCTGTGCCAGTTGGCTTGTGCATCGTGAGCATATTCTAACGAGGGTGCTCTGGGGGTGACTTTGTTAATTAGCCCAGGATCCTGGTAGAGRGAAGGGACCTATGCTAATGAGGTATTAGCAGTTAGTCTGAGGAGGCTCCATCCCACTCAGCTGAAGCAAAGTTTTGGGAGGAGGAGGAGGTTCTTGAGGTTAGTGGAGCTGCTTTTTTTTTTTTT